>NW_024609880.1:61504829-61624829 GCF_016920785.2 Ixodes scapularis | reverse complement strand
CCCCGCTAAATTTATCGAAGAAAAATGTATCGCTAAGCAGAAAACCACTTCCCGATAAATTTAACGGAGAATCACTGTCTGGCGTAGCTGGCGTCACTGTGAAATTTGTTATGGTTCCGTGCATATAATACCTTTATATTTGTAAATAAAAAAAGCAAATAAAAAAAAAAAAAAACATGGGCTCGTCCGGGATTTGAACCCGGGACCTCTCGCACCCTAAGCGAGAATCATACCCCTAGACCAACGAGCCACGGAAAGTTACGCGAAGATAGTAGCGTAGTAAAGAAAGAGAAAACTTGTTTCATATGTTTCTTTTTATTTTCTTGGGTAAAAAACATGCCCTATCTTAAAGTAAAAAAGAAACAAAAAAAACGTCGTCTTTAGTGAGCCGCTTATAATCCTTCATGTTTTCCGAAAAACGGCCGGTCGCAGCCTAGCGACCTTGAGATTCTCAGCGCCTTTTCCCCGCTCCCAACGCTTCGAACCTGTTTGCTTCAAGTAATGCTTTTCGCGAAGAGCGCGGTTCTTTTTTCTACGGCGAGAGTCGTTATTGGCGGGGCTTCGCAGGGACACAGTGTCACAGCGAAGACGTCGCAGTGTCATCTGACGCTGAGAATTTATGCCACATGAGCCGTCACTATTTCCCCTCTAAAATTATCGGGAAAGTTATGCGGTAATTTTGGCGGAGAAATATCACGCTCAAAATTAGGCGTGAACCTAATATCACGTGGCGTCATGCTGTGGCGTGACGCAACGGTGCCATGTGACGCAACGCTGTCCTGTCACATCAACAGCGTCCACTCAATTTAGCTGGTCGTAAGTCCGCTAAATTTTAACGCGACTGTGTAAATGGGGGCAGCAAACACGGCAACGAACGGACGGATTTTTTTTTTTTCTTTTGGACAAGACAGGTTTTAGATAACGATTGGATTCAGGCTCTAGATAACGCCTGTATCCATGAACCAAGTAAAGCCACGGTGGCAAACTGCATAAACAGACCTTCCATTGTTACCAGCGATGAAAATCCACGCCTTTGTTGTTTTTATGTGCAGCTATAGCAACCGCTGTTCGAGCAACGTAGGGTGCCTACATGTTTCCGCTCCGGAGCGGCGGAAACATGTAGGCACTCTAGAGCAACGTGTAAACATTCTGGTGCTTTCATTGCTTGTTACAGCAGAAGCATTGTCTGTGTTCTGTGTCTCTGTCGGGAAGCTTAAAGTTTGTCCTAAAAAATGCTATGCGGAGTGCTTGGGTTTTTTTTTTTTTTTTTTTGCTCGTTTTTGTTAGCTTTTTTTTGTTTATCTACCGTTTTTTTTTTTTTTCTGGGTTACCTTAAAGCCTACCTTTGGCGAAAATCTTTTTTTTTTTAGATTAGGGAATGGGGTGAAAGCTAGGTATTACTACCATGTCTTGGCAAGGCAAACAAACGGAAGGAGCGGGTTTGTGACCGGTAAAGGGACATTTTAAATTATGCGGGGAGTCAAACCTAGAAGTGTAATGACAAACATCGAGCTCTTGGACTTTTGTGTGCTGCGTGGTTCTTCTGCGTATTCTGTTCAAGTATTTAAGCGAGATAGAAAAAAATCATCATTGACAAAATTCTTAGTAATGCTTAGTCAGATTCGAAAAACAAAGAAGGTGATCGGATATTGGACGTATCAGGGTAATTGTTTGCTCGTATATATTTTTAAACTTTAAAGAAACTGTCGAAAGTTGTATGATTGTTATTTTTACACAAAGAGAGAAGCCCAGCTATCGTTTTATACCTCCCAAAAATACCATTTCTTTTATTGATAAGTTTCAAATGTATTTGTAGGAGGCCTGGCCCACTTTTGTTTTTCTCCAAGTAATATCCAATAAATTTGGCTTGAAGTGTTCGTTTTCAAGGCGGAGATATGTGACCTATAAAATGTTAGCATAACTATTGGACCAGTAAGATCAAGCTTCTATCTGAATTATGGCTATCTAGATTTAGCTACCAATTTTGTTCTGTCCGTTTTAAAATATAAACTTTCTTTACGCTTTACTTAATTCCGAGACCCTTCGGCTAACAAATAGGTAATGTATTCTGAGTAATCAAAAAAGCAACAATTAAGGAAGCACAGCGAAGATTCATACAAAAAATGTTTAATATGAACACAAATTAAGCTGCAATGTTGTCAATTAAACAAAGGTGAATACCACGTTACAATGTGTATTTTTTTTTCTTTCCCCAGCGATGGCATCGGGCGAACCGGGACCTACTGTCTCATTGACATGGTTCTTAACCGGATGGCTAAAGGTAATCCTCAATATATATATATATCTTTTTCTGTAAGCTTTAGCTAAAGCGAAACCACACCTGCAGCACCTCGTTGTCTTGTGAAGTTTTCTAGCAGTCCCGAGCTTCGTTCGGCAACCCTGGGCACGCCTTAGCAAGGTTGGACTATCACACGATTGCACGGTAACACACCTACACCCTGGCACGCGCCAGCGGCAAGATGGCGGCGCCCAGAGGGCGTACTTCCAACGCGTGGTCCTGACATCACGTCGCTGCGGTGACTCTGCTGTCGGGCACGGCGCCTGCGCAGACGCTCCTCCTCGTGTGACTTTGATGCCTGCCCACTCGCGGTGCGCACATCTGGTGTAGGAACACGAGAGTCTGTTTTGCAAACAGCGCGTTAGTTTATACACCAACGCACTGTTTACAAACAAGCCCGCATTTGACCACACCAGATGCGAGCGCTGCGCGTGCACATACCAGATTCGCGAGAGATTGCGCGTCTGCTTTTACGCAGTGCCCTCAACAGCGCCACCACAGTGGCGTGACGTCACGTCAGAGAGCGTTCCGCCTCTGGGCGCCGCCATCTTGCGGCTGGTATGGGTAGATCGTCCGATAGTCAAACATTGTTGAGGCGTACTTACGGTCTACAGACGGGCTCCCAAAAAAAGCGTTTTCCGCCCACTCTGGCCAGACTAGCTCTCGAAGCGCGGCCGCTTGCAAACGTATTTAATATTCCTCGTTCTATTCTTGCGCGCAGGAGCAAAAGAAATCGACATCGCAGCAACCCTGGAACACATGCGCGACCAGCGTACCGGAATGGTCAAGACAAAGGTGATTCAGTCTTTTAATTGCAGGTTGTCCCATACCCAATGACAGCTTAAGGAACTCGGAACGTGCGAGTCTCTCGAGCATCTTCTTATCGCTCCATCGCCAGTCAGATTGCGGCACTAGTTGACAAAGAACGGCAAAGGGCCAATCACGAAGCAAGAAGCGTGATCAGCCACAGGCATCGTTTCCTAAGCTTTCAGTCTCTCGAATCCAACGAGACCTGTTTGAGAACAAAGACTGCGCGTGTACTTTCCCGCACAGCACGTGAAAAGTCAATGATGGCGATTCACAAAAGGGAAACCAGCGGAAGAGTAGGGTTGCCAGTTTGGGTCATAAATAGCACAATTAGGATACTTATTTTTGTAGTTGGCGGGAAAGTCTGGTGGCCCGGCTGCTTGTCTAGAGGTAATCAGGGATGGACGGTATTTCAAATACACCAAGTGTATTTGATCAAGTGTATTTAAATGCTGAAAATTGAGTATTTCAAACACTGCCCAAGTGCAATTTTGTGCACTGTATAGATTGAAATGAAATGCGATTTTGGACACTCTTCGTGATGGAAGACATTTGCAAGGAGCATGAAACTTACTTTGACCCAGATTAACACCGAGAAAGAAAAAAATTAAGGAAGACCAAGGCATAAGCAGGATGGATGATGGGTGCAACTTCTTGGTTGCAATTTTTTTTTAAGGACGCCGTATTAACAATATCTTTGAAAAGGACTTGTTGTTTCAAATGACCCTTCGAAATTAAACTCAAACTGAATGCTTTATTTTTCCGGATGTGCCCGCCTATCTATGACAAACACATTTCATTTTAGAGCTGCAAATTTATTATTAAGAGCTTCTTTTTTTTTTTTGCCGGGTGTTAAATTTGTTCTTAAGATATCAAACTATGAGGACAAAATGTATTTGTTAAAGTGTTTAAACATGATCAAATACTCTCGTTCTATTTCTCTTTTATATCACTACTTTTCTAGAAGGTGTAATGGGATCTGTAATTTTATGACTGAATACATTTTATTTTTAAAAAAAAATACGGCCTCGAGGCCGGTTTGGGGAACAGGTGGTTTGGGTTTAAGGGGTTTAGCAGTCTTCACATGCGTAGGTGTATTCCGTTTGACCGAGCGAAGTCCTAAAGGGACGTGAAGACTTTCTTAGCTTATGCCCCTCGTGGCTAAATTCACTCGTGCAGTGAAAATATTCTTCCTTAATTAAATGTATTTTTGTCCAAGTATTTTGTATCTGTATTTTGACACATTTTTTTTTTTAATATATTTGCCCATCCCTGTGCTAATTCATACCCAAGGTTCAAGCAATTTCAAAGCTCTTGGCTTCAAGGCATTAAACATTGTATTAATGCGAAAGCATTAACTGTCTCGTGGAGCGAGCTGACGTCACCAGTTTGAAGCGCGAAAACAGCTCCTGGTTTCCGCGATCCCAATAGGAGCGATTCGCCTTCAATTCCATTGGCTGGCGCGCGGTCGACGGGGCTCCCATTGGCCGCTGCGCCATGGCCTCTGAGATCCCCAAGCGCGCGCGCGCTAGTACGCAGCAGACGACCAAGGGAGCGGACGAGCGGCTTGCATGCTTTCGCATTCACAACTCGTAAGGAATGCTTAGGTATACCTCGAGCTTTTTTTCGAGCCAGGTAGGAAACAGTTATCATTCAAGAGAGTAAGGAAGGCAACTATCCAAATCCCAAGCTTGAAAATGCAGTACTAAGTGGACCCTCAATGGTGTTGGTCGCGGAGACTTCGAACGTTTTTAGCTAAGGTACTACCGTCTGAAGTTCTTATGGCCCGTTTCAATACCGCAGTGATGTACCCGTGCTCCGCCATTAGTTCTGAAAGCTTTGTTTGTCTGTCTGCGTGCGTGCGTGCGTGCGTGCGTGCGTGCGTGCGTGCTTGCGTGCGTGCGTGCGTGCGTTCGCGCGCGCGTGTAATTGTGCGTGCGTGTGTGTTTGTGTGTGTGTGTTCATTGTTTTGTTGATACATGCATTATGTTGTCAATGTTCCAAAGAAAATTTTCAAATATTTTGAACGAAGTTTTATATTTTGGCCTATTTGGGAAATTTTTATAGCCCGACATCTGACTATTTTTGGACTATATCTCACAAAAATTTGGCGGTTTATTCTGCGAGTGCCTAGCAGCCATGCGAATGAGAAGTTGAACTAAAAAAACAGCGACGCACCACGCTTGGATTCTGAACATTATGTTGTGACGAACGTAGTTCGTGTCAGATCTGGCGTCGTCGCGCCTTTCAATGCCTAACAAGGCGGATTCTACAACTTGCCTCGTGGAGCTTACCAAAATGTTTTGCGTAGCAGTTTCTTTGTCTCTTTTATTCGTTTCCCGATTACATAGATCGGAAAAAACACGATGAGTCGCAGCCCAAACCGCAACACACCATGATGCGATGCCGACTGTAGTTAACCTCAAGTCCCAATCACTGCAACCCAAAACACGTGGCAAAAGTTGGTTCTTCGTGTACGAATATACAATCGCGATCCATATAAAGATGAACACGCGATCGACAACTGCTTTTTCCAGTGTGGAAATACGCATTTACCAACGCGAAGGGGTCAGTTTGAGGCGGCTTGGCCACATTACAAGTTCAGGTGCGTTGCAGTGCGTAGATGGAGTTGGTGCGGGAAAACACTGCTTTTGAAGTACTTTAATGAACACTCACTCAAGATGGCGCCGACGAAGGCAGCCGAAATATTTGCCCAATATGATGGCCGCCTTCTTGCAGCGTCGTGAAGCAGCGGCCGTGGCGGCAAAACGCGCCTTATTATATTTCACCTCCCCATGATTGGTCAACACCATCATAGGCTTTCTTTGGTATAGGTGGTGTTGGCTTGGTTCGCAAAAGCGCACACGCCGACACGGCCGCCGCTTCATTACGCCGCATGACGATTGCGTGTTCACTTTCGCATGAATTGCGATGCACCTCTTTCTAATTTTACACATTAACTATAATGTCGAGCAAAGTTTCACCGCTTAAGATGGTCCCTCATATAAGCAGGATTTCAACTGCAAAATAAAAATTAAAGAAAAAAACGCAGATCCCGCATTTGCTCAGTGTCCCACGTTCTCCTGTATACCTCCAAGCACCCTTTGTGAGACCATGTTGTATTGGTCCTTTAACTTCCATATTGACCCTGCTCTCGTCTTTTTCTGTTTCTCTCCGCAGGCCCAGTTTGAGTTCGTGCTGATGGCTATAGCTGAAGAAGTTCACGCTATTCTCAAAGCACTCTCTCACTGAACGACGGAAGCGAACTTGAACAAAGGGAACAAGAAGAACAACAACAACAACAAAGAGAGAGAGAGAGAAGTCTCTCTCTACTCTTCGACGATCACCCCAACTCGTGCCGCAAATTGCGACACTTGGGGCCAAAGTGAACCCATGAGCCAGCTCCAAAAAGAGGACCTAAAAAAAAGAAAGGATTCAATTTACCTTTGATTCTTACGTGTTGCAAAATCGCAGCCGACTGCTTAGTTTGGATGGCACTGCTTCTCTTCCTTCTTCGTCCAATCGGTAGCGCGTATCATGTCCTGCTTATTTATTGATTATTTGTTTACTACGACTGCATTCCACGCTACCTCTTCCCCTCGCAGTCTTACCCCTCCCTTCACGTGTGTCTATGCCCGTGCGTCTGATTGCAGGTTCATGCGCGTCGTGTTGAACCTTCCTCTCAATGTCCCCCAGTCGTTTTCTTTTTGTCGTCCTTAAATGTACTGTTTTGTAGCTGCGTTACCAGTTTAGTTCACGGTATTTGATCCACAGCTGTCAAGAAAGTAACGATATAAAATGGCCGCGATTGCACAAAAAATTGGGCGTGACAAAAGACAAAAGAAGCAAATAATGAGGTTAACCCTGCGGCACAAAATTGTCCTAAAAACAAGATGAGGGTTTTCACCTTGGTAATTGATATGCGTTTGCGATTAGAAAAAGGAAATATTTGTTCGAAAGTGCTTTTAAAATCATCATGCCGTCGCGATCCGCCTGCACGCGAATGTTTCGTGTAGGCAAAATGTCCATGAACCTCAGCCATAAGCAAGTATTGCATTTAACAACAAATCTAAAGGCAGTTGCTGCTTAAGAAAATTCTGCTGTTGGAAGCAGCCAGTCGCCTACAATCTTCTTTGCTTGCAAACCGCCTTTGTGTTCAACTCTCTTATTGACCAAGCATTCACGTGTGTTTTATTTTTTAATGTCATGTTCCCTCCTAAACATAACAAGCTTTGTAACCGTAAAAAAAAAAAAGAGAAACAACTTGTAGCGTATTTGAATTCTGTGTTGATTTACGTATGCACAACTCAAAAACCTGTCTAATGTATTGTGCACACAAAACAAAACACTGAAGTTATTTGTACATATTCCTCATTGCGGATCAGACTCAAAAGGCTGATCAGTGCGCCGTATTATAAACTGTGTGTAACTACCCTAGATGTATGACCCGAAGTACCCTTCGACGCTTCGACGCCAAGAACTGCAAGAAAAAGTGTGATGCTTTGGTTAGCCGAGGGATGGCGAACGAAAGGTAGAGATGTGGTCTTTGATATGTCTTTGATAACTCCTCTGGGATTAACAAAATGGGGAAACAAAACAAAAAATGCGATAGAACTACTACATGCCGACGATGATGAGGAACGAAAATGCAAGTCAACTTTAACAAAAGAACAGAGCACCTAGTCTTGAACTAATAACACCTGCAGGACTAAAGAAACAAAAAATGCGTGATGACGATTTACGTTTTAATACGACTGGTGTTCAGGCTTAGAAAACGAGTTGGCCGATTTTTTGGTTGTTTTTTTAACACTTAAAAAACATTTTAGCGGGATTTTACACGAAGAAAGTTGGTCGTTCTTATAACATTCACCTCTTTGTTTCACGATGCTGCCGGTAGGGTTGGTAGACATTTCAGGGTTCAGCAAGAAGTCATCATGTCACTACGTGAGCTCTCAGCAACTTTCAACCAATCAGAATGTATCGTTATCGCTGTACGCCAAGACGATGCAAGCAAGCGCTGGTTTGTGCCGCGAGCGTAGTATTGCTGGAGGTATGGCGTCTGCACATGTGCCGTGCCGACAGCGGCGCTACCGCAGCGTTGGGTCATCAGAGCCGTCCGTCGGTCTCTAAGGTTATCAAGCTGCTGATTGCTTAGAGCAGGGGTAGTGACTTGCACTTTTCTGTGGCACTTCTTGGCGTCGCAGGCTAGTTGATATTGCACTGTTTGCAGGTGTTCTTATACTTTGAGCCGACTTTGATTCCCCTCGAATATTATCGACATATAGCCGTGTACAAACTATTTTCGAGCATTCCGCTGTAAAAAAAAAAAAAAAGGAAGACAGATGCTATTTTTGGTCGTCGATGGAATGATGTTGGTGTTTGCCATGCTAGTCTGTTATGCTATATCTGTCAGCTGAAGGATTCTAAGAAAGCCACGTGAAGTGCGCACACCCAATGTTAATAGAATCTGAAGGGCTGAATGTGTTACGAGGTTTATCGAACGTTTTAGAATTATTCTTCGTTTCGAACAAGGTAACGATTGTGATTCAGGGATCGCGGTGTGATAGCCAATCCCCACAAAGTTAAGTCACTCATGAGGTATAGTGGCAGCACGATTAAAGGTAAATTCCCAGTGTGTGCGTTACACGTTGTTTCATTTATCTTCGCATAAAGATATCAGTGCCTGGCACTTCTTCAGCAGCGAGCTGAATAACACAGCCACACGACTTAAAGACGCAAAAGAGTCTCTTCAACCTCGGTCTGAAGAAAACGCAAGATATGGAACAACTTTGACACTGCGCACACGTTGCCAAATCGCATGGAAGAGATCCGCAAAAAGATTCGATTACTAGTTGCATTATCTTGCGTTGAAAGGGTAGTATTCTCTTGTAAACGTTTAACACACTGACCTCATCTATCGGGCAGTCCTGGAACACCCCCAACCTGCGTATATAGTTTTGTAACTTTTTACACGTCATACTTTAACCGTGGGCTTAAAATGAGTTTGGCAATGTTATAGGCGAATATGTTTTTATAAATGGAGCATAGATTTGATCTTGCAAATACTACAAACTCTTCAGTTTAGTTATACTGGGTGTATCAAGGGGTGGCCAGGCTCTTTAAATTGACCGCGAAATTCGGTTTCTTCACCTATCGCGCTACGACTTTGTGCGGCGTTGCCCACAGATGGTGCATTTGTTTTTTTGTAAAATTTGCAAAGAGCCAACTTATCCGAGGAAAAAGTAAAGAAAGAAAAGGGCTTAGCTCCTATAGAGATGCGGCGAAGCCAAAGGTCTTCAAACAATACGGCGCCGTTTCGCACGGGAGACAAGAGATGGCGCAAGCGGTCGCGATGCCAACTGCGCCAGCGAACGAGCATACGGCGCCGAAAGCCGGCGTGTTTAGCAGACGAACTTTTCGACTCAAAAGCAGTGCGAGCTTTTCTGATATCAGTTGCCAATGCATTATTTTAGCATCCTTACTAATAAAACATTGAATGGACACATAATCGATTAGAAAAATGGTTTGTCAAGATAGATTGACTGTTTTTTTTTTTGTTTTTTTTCGGGGGTACCGATGTCATCTGCTTTGCAGTTCCTTGTTACCGCGCCTGTTTTTGTTTCTGCGACTGTCGCCGCCTGTGGAATGCGCTCCGCTTTTGAGTCGAAAATATCGTCTGCTAAAGACGCCGGCTTTCGGCGCCGTATGCTCATTCGTTGGCGCAGTTGGCATCGCGACCGCTTGCACCCTCTCTTGTCTCCCGTACGAAACGGCGCCGTATTGTTTGAAGACCTTTGGCTTCGCTGCATCTCTATAGGAGCTAAGCCTTTTTCTTTCTTTACTTTTTCCTCGGGTAAGTTCGCTCTTTGCAAATTTTACAAAAACAAAATGCACCATCTGTGGGCAACGCTGCACAAAGTCGTAGCGCGATATGTTAAAAACCCGAATTATGCGGTCGATTTAAAGAGCCTGGGCACTCCTTGATACATTTAGTACAAAAGTCTAACGTGTTCTAGTGATACCTGATAGATTACGCCAGTGTGTTAAAACGGTTACACGAGAACGCGACGTATACTCAACACAAGAGAACGTACATGTGTGAACGAGAGACGCGAGCGTTCGCCAAAATGTTCAGAACGTCTGGTGCCACGTTGGAAGACTGTGGTTGTTGTTGCTGCTGCTGAACTCGGGAAAGCACTCGTGTTCATTGAAATCCGGTAAAGGCCAAGTTGATTTCTCCCCATGGTTCAATTGTATTATTGTTAAAATACGTCCTCCGCGTAGATAGCCCGCCTACTGTCCTCCCAATAAAAAGAAGAAAAACCTGCCAGTCTGTCACTGTGTCTTGTAGACGACGTCTTAGGATGTTGCAGGTGGTGACACTGTCACGGACGTCTGACTACCCTGGTGAGGGGGTCCTTTTGCTAATCTCCGTGGAGTTAACTATATGTGTGACTGATAGTGAAGAAGACTCATGGTGCAATTTAGATGTACAGAATGCTAATTGAAAAAAGTGCCATTCAAAATTGTACCACACACAAAGTGCTATCTCTGAAACAGAAACCTGCCACTCATATAAGTGTGAATTTAGTGACAGGGGAGGGGCCAATTCAGTTCCAGGTCGCCATTTCTATTTGGCAACTTCTTACAGATTACTCTATCTCGAAGTCATACTGCCTTCGTCAATTGGCCACCAACGGCGGAGACGCCCGACGCCCCCTCTAAAAAGCACAGACTTCTCGCTGTCTAATTATTCGTACAACCAATTCGACTTTTCTTGGGAGATCCAAGTTAAACGTAAAACGTCACAATAGTGGTTTTGGTTTATCACATCACATCACGTTGCTGCACCGCGATATATACGAGCAGGACACCCTTGAGAAGAAAGAAGGTTCAGAAGGATCAGTCACGTTTAGGTGTCAAGTAGAGAAGCTCCGGAAAGTAAGGGGAACACACAGAATCGAGAAGAGTAGCAACATGTATAGTGCGCACCGTCTGGACTTCAAAGAAGGACTAACCCTACCACGCAGGCAAAGCGAGGAAGCCTATTTACTTATATAGGGTCCCCCCCTCAAAAGAAAAAAAAAATTACAAGGTCTTTTTCACCGAACTACGCACCGCCGAGCGCTCATTCACCGCCTAGAGGTCCGAACCAGATGCCAAAGTTTTAGCACGTACCGATAGATGACTTATTCAAAAGTTGCGTGATTTTTTGAAGATTTCAATGGAAAAATGGCGGCCGACGCAGCTCTCGAATACATCAAGCTCTATGCAACAGAAACCGAAAACGGGCAAAAATGAACTGTATTTTCCCATTCAGGTTTTGAACGTGCTGAAACTTTGGCATCTGGTTCGAACCTCTAGCGCTACCTTTGGGTGGAGAATGAGCGTTCGGGGTTAATTAGTTTATTTTTGCGATAAAAAAAAAAACATTGATTTTTTTTTTTTTTTTTTTTTTTTTTTGGGGGGGGGGGGGGGTGGGGGTGTGTGAGGGGGAAACACTGTACATAAAAATTTAGCGCATGACGAAGCTGAGCAAATGAACTCCTTGGGAAAATGAGCACAGGAGGTCGAGGGGAGGATGTGGGAAGAAAGAATGCAAGAGCTCAACTCCTACACAAATAAAATAGCTACATAACAAGGAGCATAATATTCTAGATAATTCTTGAAGTTTTTTTGGTGTCCGAAGCTCGAAGGGAAGAGTTCACAACCAGAACATGCCGGGTGAAATTTAAGGATAGAGCCAGTTTAAACTGCGGAACCCGAAGCAGCCAACACTTCCATGTCCTGGCAGTTTGGCCGCCGTAAAAGAGAGGAGAACGACGGCAGAGGGGAGAATCTCCGCAGGTAGCGCTATGCTAAGAGGCGGTCATTGCACATCGGGCAATGAAAGTTTTGGTTTGACAAGTGACGCCATCTTATGGGGAAGTTTTGAAACTCGCAGACGTCCGGCGGCGGCGATCACGGGACCTGATTCAAGCTCGAATCTCCAAGTGCCGTTTCGAACTGTGACGCAGCGCTCGTGTTCAACGCTCGCGGTGACATGGACCTCCCAAAGTCGCCCTTTTTGGCCACCAGCCGCACTGACTAGCAGCCGACCGAGGCGCCTCCTATCCACTGCCCTATTAACCGCGAAACTCAAAAGCACGAGCTGCCGTCGTATGTTTGATCGCGCCTCGGCTGTATGGACGCTTGTCGTTGGCGCTAGCAGCATTTGCTCTAGATACTCAGTTGCTGTCCGCTCCTCTCTTTTTCGGTGGCCTATTTTCTCGCTTCTGTGGCCATTGTCACAAGCCCACCTACCGACTTGGGGCAAAAAACAAAAACAAATTAGTCATTAGTTGCTTATACAGCAGGAGTTTAGTCTGCCAGAACATGGCGCCATGAATACCCACTGCAGATGAGCAATTTAGCCAGTGCGTTACAACCGCTAGCCTGGGGTCTGTGCACCACGCAGTAGTGATACACGGCCGCACACCGGTACGATGCTCATCTAGATCGAAACGGGCAGGTGTGGGGATTGAACCCAGGATCCCTGGGTTCGGCAGCTCGAACTCACTTGGGGAAACAGCGGCAACAGTGAATTACTTGAATTCGCTGATAAAGAAGTAAGAATTATTGACAAAAACATTTTGTTCGAAAAAAAAAAAACGCATTCAAAGATTGTTTGAAAGGTGCAACGTGTAAAATTGCGCACAAAAGTTATGGTACTTCTTTTGGAGGTCAGCGCGGTGATACTAGATAAAAAGTATGCGAAAGAATTACACATAAAGTACAGAACACGGACAGCCCATCTTTCGACTTTCAACACACGTATATTTTATTTTCCACAGGCAGCGGACCTTGGGGCAAACGGGAGGGGGAGGCAGGTAGTCGAAACCAGCCTTTTGGTCAAAAGAGGGGGGAAAGGGGGGGGGGGGGGGGGGGGGTTAAAAATGACACCTTGCAGCACCGGAACGGAGCGCGGGAAGTGCCGAGAAACCGAAAAAACCGAAAGCTCCCCCACCTCTTTTCCCCTTACCCTATCATAAACGTACATTCCCTCTTGTTGCCAAGGCCACACCCACTGCTCTGAACGGGCTGACGAAAAAGCGGGGCTGCATGGCGAACACGCTCTAGTATGCCATCAGATGCTGCGAGTCAATAGACTCAGTGCAATCCATTTTAACGATAATGAGAAAACTCGAAAATTCAGACGAAAAGGCAAACAGCGCGCAGAAAACGGGGACTAGAGGAAGTGCAGACAGGACAAGCGCTGACTCTCAACTGAAATTTAATCACAAGGAAACAAAACAAAGAAAACAGCAACTCCGCCCACGTCACATGACAAATTCACCACGTGTCCAAAAAAAACATCTCTTTGAAAAAGATATGTTTTTTTTGGTCACGTGGTGAATTGAAAAAGAGATGTTTTGAATTGAAAAAAACATGTTTGAATTGAAAAAAAAAACATCTCTTTGAAAAAGAGATTTTTTTTTGGACACGTGGTGAATTGAAAAAGAGATGTTTTTTTTGGACACGTGGTGAATTTGTCATGTGACGTGGGCGGAGTTGCTGTTTTCTTTGTTTTGTTTCCTTGTGATTAAATTTCAGTTGAGAGTCAGCGCTTGTCCTGTCTGCACTTCCTCTAGTCCCCGTTTTCTGCGCGCTGTTTGCCTTTTCGTCAGTATGAACCAACTAACCCACATCGCCACCCTTATTCGAAAATTCAACCGCGCGCGTTGCATTCTGGGAACTTTTTGGCTTTTGGCCAGGAGCCGAGCGCGTATGGATTTTGGTCTTTGTTCAACGTCGTGCGGTGTCCCGAATCGTCAGTTGACCCCGAGCCGTGCACAACCAGGATATTGTGTCAGTGCATCCTGATGCAGTAATTATTACTCTAAGTACTCGATAGCCTGAAATGCTGGGTGTAAATATCCCGACATACCGGTTACCAAATCGAGGTACGGAATCGGTCCCGGCACCGATCGAGGTCTTTGTTTCACACGGGGACCTCTGTGTTTTGGGTTGGCGCACCACATGTCAATAATCTGTACTTGGGCCAACATTCTTCCCCTTGACAAAGTAATTCTGTGAGCTGCGCAGGGCAGGCTTTCTGAAAAACTTAGGCTGACACACTACGGCGGTTTTCATTCCCGAAGCCCCTTGTGTGCGTAGCCGTGATCGATACGATGGTGAACGCACAACAAGATTTCACGTTGCACCGCTAACCTTTTAACGCATGAAAACGTATAAAGGACGGACAAAAACACATACAACGAAGGTTATGTTTGTACATCCTTTCCCGTTTTCCTTCCTCAGATGTGATTACCGATACTAACACGCCCGTTTCCTCACTACTAAGTTCTGTCTCAACCTATACGAGTTCTATTCTGCATTGCGAAGTTAAACGCGAATGGCAGGTGATCAGGGTTGATATGATCAAGGACACGTCAGCGAAGAACTCGGGATTAATTTCGACCACCTGCACAGACCGCGTCGGCCGGGTTTCGAGCCTGCGCGTAGACCAGTGTTCGGAAACGCAACCGACGCGGCTGGCATTTGAGAACGTTGCGTGGATCGCGGATTTTGCATCCAGTTCAGTGTAGGCCGTGCGTTTTCAGTAGTCCGCAGTGGGCGGCTGATCAGCAACCCACAACCCACCTCCCCCCCCCCCCTTTTCCCTCTCTCGCAAAAAAAAAAAAACAAAAAAACATGTTGTGCAATTAGCTTGCGATGCTTAGCATGCATACACAGTCATTCGCGAATCACAGAACCATAATAAGCATAAGGAGCGACCCGGAGACCGAGAGACGACGACACGTGAGTACGACGGTGCTCGTGAAACCGTGCAACGATCGAAACCGAAACTCTGCGGGACAACTGATTCCCACAATGCATAGCGTGGAATTTCGCCGAGATCGAGGAGAATAGAAGGGTAGGAGAAGGCATGACGTCACCTTCGGAGCAGAGTAGCGCAATCTAGAACGCCCTCTCTCGGCGACTAGCGGCGAACGCCCGGGGGTTCCAACTCCGATCATGGGGAACGTGAAAAAATCGCTGTTTCTTGATTATTTTGGTGATGTGCGGAACGACAATAGTTTTTGACATAATAAAGGAACAGTTTACAATAATTGGCGCTAAGTTGTGTGCCATGTAATAACGTTTTTTGTTGTTGTTATTTTTTTTCAAAATTGCCTAAGCGGCATCGTGCAGCAGACGACGCGGTGACGTCACACCATTCACATGACCCGCTCTGACCAATCCATAAAGTCCATCTCCGCTGCGTTAAACAATCGTCTGCTTCAAATGCCATTGCCTTGGAAATCGCCTTCTCAAAACTTTCACACGCATTCATTATGAAAAGTTTGATGAAGTGTTTAGTGCTTTACCAACTTCACGACAGACTAATTTCGAAAAGTGTGAACTCGCCATTTATTTTTTAATCAGCCGTGTTGAGTCGATCTCTATGTATTCTCCCATAGGGCGGGCCGCCTCCTGGAACCCTGAGTACCACATGACTCGCGCCAAGCTGCTCTGTCGGCCATGTTGTCCGCAAAACACGCGGATCAAAGGATTGCGCTACTCTGCTCCGTAGGCTACGTCAGCCGCCCAGCCTCCACAAGCCATGCTCCTTTGACGCCTCGCCTCTTTCTCATTTTCCTCCTTACTCTCGTCACTTATCAGCCCAGCACGTGACCTGCCGGACGGAGCTGCTTGCTTCACGTCTAGCTTTTGATCTGATAAAACCTACCGGACAGAGAGCGCGCAGGCCTGCAAGGAATGATGCTACAATCAACCATCCATCTCGAACGTGACATGTCACGCGCACCAATTGCCAGAGAGATCTGGGGTAACGTTGGGCACAACATTACAACGCTTTCTCTCTCGTTTAAACTTGGAGCCAGTGATCAACGCGCCCGGTGCGTATCCATTATTGGCCCTCTCCTCGCCCTCGCCCCCCCCCCCCCCCCCCCCCATTCTTCACTTACAACGCTTACACATACACATATTGCAACGTGCCCCCTCCTAGTACTCTCCTTGCCCGAGATGAGGTGCTTCAAAGGGTGGAGTAAGTCAAATAAAAAAAAAATCAGACAAAATTTATTACAGGTGTAAACATTACACACCAGATGGCGCCACGATACGTTCAAAGCTCGATATGGCGAACGCAGCGATGAAGGTGCAGGATTTGAAAAGGGTGCTGAAGGCACGGGGCCTCTCCACCGCTGGCAACAAGAGTGAACTCGTGGAACGCCTACAAACAATTGGGGATGCTCCCAAGGACATTCCGCAGGATCTGCATGGTGTCATTTCCAGTCTGGAGTCCCCGGGCAGCCGCAACATGATGGCGAAGGAAGACGAGGTGACTTCCGAAAACAACGATATCACGGCAACTCCTACGGCTACACTGCCCGATGCCCAACGTAACCTTCAGTCTCAGGAGCTCCCGGGCAGCTTTGAGGCGGCGACCGAAGATGGAGGGAGTCTCCCGATGACAGCCAAAGTCGACACGGAAGAGTATGTTGATTGTGCTGACGAGCTCTTAACCGAGACGACATCTGCTCCAATAGTGGCTCGGGACAGTGCTTTTCCGCCCCCCCCCCCCCCCCCAACGCTGCTAGGGGATGCACAGGGCCAGGCCGGACGGACTGCAGTGCCATACCCCCGTGCAGTTTCCAGAAACCAACACGCTCCCGGACTCCGGACCTACTGCCAAAGAAAGTCTGTACGAACACAAGGACAGAGGTACAGATAAGAACCGGCTTCACCCGTCTGCGTCGACCTACGACCTGGCAGTAAAAGAGATGACCCAGAAGGCCAACAAAGATAACATGTCATCGTCAGACAGGGGGCTTGTGAGCAAGGGGTTGACAGGGGAGCGCGCAGGCTATAACTGCAGTGTTTGCACCTCACTCGAGTGTGCACAAACATCGCAGCAAACTAGGCTTGAAGAGCTCGGAAGTCAAATGAGCGAACTGACCAATCGTCTACAACACGCTGATGCAGAGAGGAAAAAATTTGACCAGATGGCTCAGCGGCTGAAGAGGCTTGAAAATATGTGGCAAGAAAGGTTGGAAAGCAAGGAAGCACTGCTGAGTTTGATGGCCCGATGCGAGGGACTCGAAACAAGGCTCAACAGGTTGCTGAATGATCAGTTAGCAGACCTGCATGTGGCGTCACAAGAAGACACCTGCGACGACCAGGGGGTACTCTCTACCTCGACGCATAAAACGCAGGCGTCCCAGACAGATCTACTGGGTATTAGGGGCGTGGAGAAAGCAAATGAAGCTCAAGAAGCCGAGAGCAACAAGACAAGCGTGGATGACACGTGCCCAAAGTGTGCCTCAGGCGTCAATAGAGCTGATGGTAGTAAGGAGAGACTAGGACGACAGTCACTCCTGTGTCCCCCAGATAACAACAGGGAGACGTGCAGAACCTTAATGAGCCATGAAAAATCCACCCAGCGATTCGTACGACCACCCTGGGGCGTAAAACGGGAGGTTTTAATTGCTGGAGTCCATAATGTAGGGCAATTTGCACAGACTCTTCATGGAGAGATGACAGATGACCAAAGGTTTGAAATACTGATGAACAGAAAGGCGACTGTGGCAACAGTTCATGCACTGATCGCAGAGTATGAAGGACAGGCGAGGAGAATTCCTAGGATGTACATCCTACATGTTGGGATGAACGACCTTTTGCAAGGACACCAACCGGATGCAATTGAGGAGTGCCTAGAAAACAAGTGGAGAACGAGAAAAGGTGCCCTGGTGGTTTGCTCTATCCCCGAAGTTACGAGCAGAGGCAAGGAGATGCAGGCAGCAGCTATGCTGTTAAAATGCCAGGCTCAAAAAAATGTGCAAAAAAATACGAGCCAAATATGTGGACCTAACTCGGGACCTAGCGATCACAGCCACAATGAAGAAGGACGGGCTGCATTACAATAAAGAAGGTACCCACGTGGTGACGGGCCGCTTAGCAGAAGTCGCGGAAACTTTTTTAGGCGAGCGGAGGAAGAGGAGAAGCAACACAGGAAATCATTGGTATCCCAAGCAGTTGGACGAAAAAAGCCTGACACAAAATACAGAAGAAGTAGTACACCACCAGGTACGCCGCCGAGGCCTGGAAGGAAGTCAGGTGTACGACAGCAGACCGGAAGCTCCATCGCCGTCCAGAGAGACCTGGATGGGATACCCCCAACGGCCGAGATTCAAGTCGGACACCAGGGGTCAAGTTGTCCGGCCAATCATGGAATGCGCCACAATGCAGGGGAGCGCGCTCCCAGAAACGAAGTCTTTCATGGGGGAATTAGCACCATCCAGAGAAAGAACCCCAGCGGTCCCGGTACCGACGTGCCTCCATCTCAGACAAATGCCACCATCAACTTGCATGGACCCACCATGGGTGGCGATGCCGAACCCACGGCAAATGAATATGGGACTATACCCGTTTGTGCACAACTCGAGTATACCAGGGTGCTATCCACTGGACCCACCCCCATGGATACAGGCCATGGTGGCACAGACTGTTCGGAGGCAGCTGGAGACCACCGGACAGGAGTAAGACAACCCAGACGCTGTAACGACGGTGATGTAGTGAAGGGCCGAGTTGTGAGGAGAAGACGGCGGAAACACCAAAACACGGTGACGGAAAGAGTTGGGTTTCTCAACCTCCAGGGAGCAAGACGGGAGCAGAAATGGCAGGAGCTCTATCAAGCAATGGACACTGAGAGCATCGTGCTTTTTGGGGTTGCAGAGACACACCTTCGTGACCTTGAGGAACCGCCTATTCACCCGGACTGGCAGTCGACCGGGTGCAACCGGCAGGAAGGTCAGCGAAAAGGAGGGGGAGTAGGAATCCTGGCAGAGGGAAAACAAGACCTGCCAAGACCACATCTGGGTGACAGGAGAACTGTTACAGTGTCCAGTGGCAGTGTGCGTGGTTTATCTTGCTGTGGGAAGTGCGCGGGAGGATGAGAACCAAGCGAGTGTGACAAGTATTGCCAGTGATGCGAAGGCCCTCGGCGTCGGTAAGAATATTTTGATCATGGGAGATTTCAACGGCCATCTTGGTGAGTTGGACGGGTGGGAGGACAGTAATGGGCGGCGGCTCCTATGGCTAGCGGAAGAGCTGCAACTTGAGGTACTCAACCTGCGGTCAACATGTGAGGGACAGTTCACATGGTGTGCTCGAGGAAGCAAAACCTGTATTGATTATGCTTTAGCGTCTCACCGTCTCGGGAAAAGCATTGCTCGAGTTTTGATAGACGAGGGCGGCGAGCACAGCCTTGGCGGTGATCATAATCGCCTCAGGCTGGACTTCAGCAAGGCCACTTGGAAAAAGACACAGGAACGATATCAACGCCCACGGCGAACTTATTTGAGCAAGCGGACAGTGGCGACTATCATGGAGACATTTGAGAACAGTGAAAGCAGGAAACAGGCGACTGGATATCAAGCCTACATCACAGTGCTTTAAGACCTGATTAAGCGACACGCACCAAAAAGGCTCGCTGGACGCAGACGACGTAAGAGATGGTGGGATGGTGAGGTCAAGGCAGCCATCCATGCCCGGCAGGAGGCTAACCTGCATCACCGAATGGCGCTCCGTACAGGAGAGACACACGAGATTGACAAAAAATGGCACAGTTATCAAGTACTGAAAAACAGAGCTAAACAGTTGGTCCAACAGAAGATAAGGACTGCGGATCTGGCTACTCTCCGGGACATTAGATGCAGCGGCAGGGACGCACCGATGAAGTTCTGGGCCTACCTCGGAACGTTGGATGGTAGAGACCAGGAAACAGCCATTATTGACGAAAGCACAGGGGAGGAACCTAGCAACCTTGGCACCCACCTCTCGGATTACCTGAGGGAGAACTTTACCACCGAAGAGGATACATCCTCTCAACCGGCGCTACACACAGCAGAACACTCGCAGGAGGAGGTCATCGGGTGGGTGACAGTCTTACGGGCCTTCGCGCATTTGAAGATGTCTACGTCTCCGTTCCTGGACGGGATTCCGGCTTCGGTTCTTAAATCGATGGGAACGAAGACAAGGCAGCAGATGGCAGAGATCTTCAGTGCAATCTTCAGTGGCTCAGAACCCGTGCCCCAAGACTGGAGGCTTGGTCGGGTTGTCTTGGTCTTTAAGAAGGGAGGCAACCGATAACATCTTCAGGACTATCGGCCACTTACAGTGACTTCCACCATCTACAGAGCCTTCGCACATATAGTGAAAGATTACATGGCAGCATGGGCAGAGGAGAATGGGGTGTTAACGGAGCTGCAGGGAGGCTTCCGTCGGAGTCGCCGACTGGAGGACAACGTTTTTACGATCACCCAGTGTATTGAGGTCGCCCGCAAGGAAGGAAGAAAACTCCTGTGCTGCTTCCTTGACATTGCGAAAGCTTACGACAGTGTACCTCACGAGTTATTGCTCCAGCACCTAGAACAGTTAGCCATGCCACGGCAGTAATTGGCCCTCGTTCGATGCCTGTATTCGGGCAACGCGGTGACAACAGAGATGAATGGTGCCAAATCGGAGCATGTGACTGTAACAAGAGGTCTACGACAAGGCTGTCCGCTTTCTCCTCTCTTATGTATCCTCTATGTTTCGGGGCTAGAGAGGCGCTTGCTCCAGTCGGGGGTAGGATTCTCTTTCACCCATTTAGAAAAAGGAGAGCCAGTGAACTGGACGCTACCAGGTCTCACCTTTGCGGATGACATCGTACTTACAGCGGAGAGTGTAGAGTCACTACAGCAGCTTTTAGTCATTTGTGTAGAAGAGGCGGATGCGCGCTGCCTTCGCTTCAACAGCAAAAAGTCGGCAGTCGTGCAACTAGCCGGACCTGAAGAGCCGCGTCTTGGTCACTGCGTGCTGAAGGGCGAACGAATCCCCCTGCAAAGCACCTATAAGTACCTAGGTAGTCTACTCACAAATAAGCCAGAATACCTAGCGGAACACCATCTCCACCTCAGAAAGACGGCCGTGCGAAACACCAGTGTCCTTCGCAAGCGTAACCTATGGAGCTGCAATCGATTTCTGGTTACAAGGGAACTCTGGAAAGCAGCCATGGTCCCTGGCCTAACGTTTGCTAATGCTGTTGTGTGCATTCCTGGAGACGTGAGGGACATTCTGGAGCGCCGGCAGCGCGAAGTTGGGAGGCAGGCCCTAGGCTGCCATGGCATGGTGGCGAACGAAGCTGTCCAATGAGATCTTGGATGGTCATCGTTTGAAGTTAGAGAAGCAGCTAGCAAGATCGGCTACGACGGGCGTCTGCGACTCATGGACCGAGGACGGTGGGCCAAACGACTATTTGTGTACATACACCTGACAGGGATACAGACAAAGTGGAGAAAGCGACTGTACCAGCTGGAAAAGAAATATGGCTTCTTTACCGTGCCCGTGGCTGCCACTACAGAGCAAAAGTGGGAACTGGAGCTGCGGAAGAGAGTGCGCGAGGAAGAGGCTGTGCAGTGGTCGGAGGCGGCCCGCTCAAAGTCAACCCTGCAAGTGTACAACCGCTGGAAAAATGAAATATCGACAGAGACAACCCTGTATGATAATAGCCTGGGCAGCCACCTGCTTCTTGAAGCACATGCGGGAAGGCTAAGAACGCTAGTGTACAGGCAGCGTTTTGACCAACAGGTACAATCAACATCATGCCGGGCATGTGGCGAAACCGAGGAAACTATCAAGCATATTGTGCTCTCCTGCCCAAGTCTCGTACCAAGACACCCGGTGGATTGGGGCCAGGCGACAGACAACGGGCTGCATCTAGCCGAGGCACATTCACACGAACAATTTCTGGCAGAAGCCCTCGGCTTCCGAGTTGGGGACACAGGCAGGGATACTGTGTGCTGGCCCAGTGCGGACTTAAATCGCGCTGCAGTGGCACTGCAGCCCAGCTGGAAGTGCAGCGACGCAGTCGAGAGAACTAAAAGGAGGCTGGAGGACTGGTGGCGAAGGATGCAACAGTAGTGCAATTTTTTTTTCTCTCCGTTTTTATTCGGCTAGGTCTGATTTCTATTCAAACCGCCCGCTTCAAAGGGAACAGCCATAAAATCATCATCAATCGTCATCATCATCATCATATATTGGGCAGGGTTTGTTTCCCCACACCACGGTGTTCACTCAACTCAAGGCCTGTGCACATGCCCACAGGCCTTATGAGCATGTCCATGTCATCTTCTACAATAGAGGAGGAAACAGGCAACGATGGACAGGGTAGAAAGGGGGAGAGAAGGAAGCGAGAGAAGAGTGGAAAGCGCGAACTGGTCGCCGGAGCACCCCGAAAGCAGTCGTCAGAGAATGCGAGCTTGACCCACTTCGGCTTTTGTGCTGAGCTGGGCACAGTGCATGCTGCATTGTTCATGCAGGCCGGGGAGGTAACAAAAGAGACCCTGCTCTCCCTCACCCGAGAACACGAACTCCAGCCGAATGCTGACGCCACGTTCGGTTATGTCGGCCGAGCACTGAGTCATTGTATTTGTTGTCCCCATCCTATAGTTAACCGCTTGGGGCGTCACGGTCGCTCCTCCTCCCCATATCTAGCGAGGGTGGGTGCATCTCAAAACCTGGAAAGCGTTTGCAATTTAATGGCGGCGCTTGAGGAAGAGGATTCGGCAAAGGATATGCGCCAATGTTGCCTGCACGAGAGTAGACGCCCGCTCTGTTGCAACTCTGTTGCTCCATGCGCCTTTCATCCTCTAGCAACAAACGCCTTGGCGCAGCCCAACACCTCCTGCGCAGCCTCTCTCGGTTCCTTCTCTCTGCGAGAAAGGAGAAAGCAGGGTTGCCAGACAAGCAGCAACGTCCAAGATGGCGGAATTTAGCATTTTTCGCGTTAAAAAATACTTAACCTATCGCAACGAAACTGGTGGCTATGGAAAAGTAATCATTTATAACTTGTGTAAATTATTCAAGCACCTTAATAGGCTCTTATGACCTGAGTTAGGAAATAAAACGACCCTGTGCCCCATACACTCCCACCAAAATTCAGCAATTAAATGGCGTCCATGTCCCGTGATCCCCGATCTAGCAGTTATACACCCACCCTCACTTGAGCCTTCCTGTTCATATATAGCCCCTTCATGTTTCAAAAGTAGCGCAAGGCAACGTCGGCGCAAGGTTCGTCGATGCACGAGACACGTGCAACGTGCAGCCCTTGGGAGGATCATGGCGGCACAGCGCAGCACAGACGCCATGAATTTCCCAGAAGTGGCGCGCCGCGTGTCTCAAGCATTTCCACAACAATGAATGGCGCCATTTTTCCTAGGAGCGGCTTTGAAGTCATAGTAAGGTGCCTGGAGCGCGTCTCCGACTCGTGTGTTTAGCGTCCTATCCCGCCCATATATCAAAAGTGGTCCCAAAGTGGCAACAAATGACGTCACAGAAGCCGGAGTGTCATGTTGTCGGATGTCGCGATCCTGGCGGTTGGTCGTAGAATATCTGACGAAAACCACAGGCGAACGCGAGTGTCACTATCGTCACGGCGTTCCAACTTCCGGCTCCTTTAACTTCCGTGGACTGCCGCATTGAAGAGCGACCTGCAGCAGAACAGGCGTCTGCCACATACATCACAACTATTGAGGCGCCGCCAGGTTTGCGACCGGCGACAGCATGACACTTCTATGCAAGGAGGTTAGAAGTACTAGGAGCTCTATGACTAGGAGAGGGCACGTTGCAATATTGGTGAAGCCTAGTCATAAAAAGATTAAATGATGTTGTGGCCAACGTGACCGTAGATTTCTCCGGCAATTGGTGCGCGTGACATGTCACGTGTGAGATGGATGGTTGATTGTAGAAGGCCTCCTTGCAGGCTTGCACGTGCTCCGTCCGGTAGGTTTTATCAGATCGAAAGCTACATTGTGGTATATATTCTAGTACTCCATGGCTAGACGAAGGCTAGCTGCGGTCACGTGATCTGGTCACGTTACCCTCGTAAGTGAGGAGAGTAAGGAGGAAAATGAGAAAGAGGCGAGGCGTCAAGGGAGCATGGCTTGTGGAGGCTACGCGGCTGGCGTCATGCCCTCTCCTACCCTTCTATCCTCCTTGCTTCTATGACGTCATCAGGCGGAAATCGAGGGACTTTTTTGGACCCGGTAAACACACCAGTCGGAGACGCGTTCCAGCCTCCAGCTGGAGGATCGGATGGCGGCCGGTGTGGACGGTCGTGTTTCCGGAGCTCTGTCGAGTGGAGTCCTTTCCAGCGATTTCGGATCCAACTTGGACACGGATTTGGTTCCGAGGTAGCCCAGAGAGACCGGCGACACCAAATATTGGGAACGCTCGCCCAGCGAGTGAGTACTTTTGCTGTTATAAACGTTCATTGCCGAAGCCGGAGAAGCAGGAGCTAAGCTTAACGAGCTAGGCCTAACGGCTTGCAGGCTCGCCGTCATGGCAGAGCCACAGCCACCCCAACCCAAGCAAACGCTCGCGACCGCTGAAACCCAGCCCGTGGCTAGCCCGCACGACTACCCGACGAATTCTAACGATACGGATCAGCATGCCGACCAGAGAGGCAGCCCCGACGCGGCCGCTTCAATGCAGCCGCCGTCCACGCAACCAACGAGACCGCCGAGCCGCGCTGCCGCCCGCTGCAAATCGGCTGCTAGGACTCGAGCACTGCCCTACTCGGATTCGAAACGCCCTCGTAGACCCAGCGCAAGCAGCACAGGCACCAATTTGACGGACAGGTCCGAACCCCTGGCAACCGACACGATGGAAACAGAGGACGAACCGCAGTCGCAGGATAGCGCTGGTGTCAAATCCTTAGATGTGGTGGCGACCGACCACCTCGACGCGACACAAGACGCGGCGGAAGACTGCAGTTGGCAGGACGTATACTACAAAAGCGGCAAACTGCGCTATGGCAGGTCTCGCTGCAACGAAACAACTCCCGATACGAACATGACGGCAGAATTTCATCGCGAGGAAAACGATAGATTCGTAGTCGTTTTCCGTTCAGCCGAAAGATACAACCTAGCCACTCTACCGTTGGAAAATCTAGTGAAAGCGTTCTACGGAGCGTTGGGCCTAGACAGACGAAACTGCGAAGATGAACAGAAGCTGCTCATCCGGACTGGTAGTACGACCAACACAGTGTCGGTTATTACCAAGACCAGAGCCCAAGTTCCCGGTCTGCTCAAGATAAAGGCAATCAGAGCCCCAGACAGAGAAGTGTCGGTTATAGCCCACGAGCTACCGCCAAGCAATACGACGAGAGGCGTTACCAGAGGCATTAACCCTACATACAGCCCGGAACAGCTCATGAGCGAATTCGACTGCAAGTCGCACGAAATACTCTTCGCCCGAAAGCTTGGTAACAACGGTCTAGCGCTGGTCACCTTCCAAGGCAATAGACCGTCATACACTGTGCTCTATATGGACCGCATAACAAGAGTCGCCCCGTACAGACCGAAGACAGTTGTTTGCAGACGCTGCCATGGTCTAGGACATAAAGAAAACGTCTGCACGCGCCGACAGAGATGCCCAGATTGCGGATGCAGTCTCAAAGAAAACCATATCTGCGAGCGCACATACTGCGTAAATTGCCGGTCGCTGACTCATATTGCCACCGACCCAAAATGTCCTACAAAGCTACAAACAGACCAAAAGTTGCAGAGTCGTAACCAGCCAAGGAGAAGCCGGAACAGAAGCAGAACCAACCAAAGAGGCACACCCCTCCACGCAGGAAGAAGGCAACCACCACCCCAGGTTACCTTAGACGACTATCCGCCTCTAACTTCGTCCTCCCACAGGTTCGCCGCTCTTACCCCGCCCGCACAGCCTCGCAGCAGAAGCCGAAGCAGGAGCGCCGCAGGAAAAGAGGTGCACAGGCAAGACAAACCCCAACGAGGCAGGAGCCGTTCCAGAACCCAAGCCATACAGCGGGAAAGATCAGTGTCCAGCGGAAGGAGGAAACCCGGTGCCCACATCACACCTCCACCTAAAGGCTTCTACACAAGCAGCGAACTCGAAGTCCGCAGCTGGAAGGAAGAACTTAAAGTCATGGAAGAAAGAAACAGAGCCAATGACAAACACCTTGCGAAACTACTGGCTGAGGTCGAAACACAACGCAAGACATATGATGAGGAAAGGAAGCAAACTGAGGCTCGACGAGCCATCCTCCTCAAGCGCATACAAGAAGCGGATTTAGCAGCCAAGGCAAACTGCCAGAAGGAACAGCAAAACCAAAAAGCACCAACCGCCTCCACCGACAGACCCCAACCAGAAACCAACGCCCAACCGTCTGCGGTACCGCCAACGCCGGCCCTGCAAAAAATACCCTTGCCTAAGCAACCCCTTGTCTCAGACTATGCATCTTTGCAGCAAGACATAAAAGAAATGGAACAGCGGCTACAATAGCAGCAACACGCTCAACAGCAAGAGATGCAACAAAGACTCCATAACTTCGAGCAATTGATCATCCACGCCTTTCCAGAGCGTTTCACTAAGGTTTCCATTACCTCACCTGCGATCTCCATTCTTAAGAACAACCATGGACCAGAGATCCACTAAGGACAAACTAGGTGGCAAACCACTTCGTATACTACAGTGGAATCGCCGCAGTCTAGCCCAAAGGAAAGCGGAACTTATCCAACGACTAAAGGATTACGCCTTTGACGTTTTGCTCCTGCATGCAAGAAACCCGCACCGATGACATAAAACTCCCTGGACTAGAAGCACACTATACACCGAGCATTTAACATACGGCAGTGAAGAAGAAGCAAAAAGAAGAATCCGACAGCCATCAAGTTCAAGCCCAAGCAGGAATATACATCGATCGAAAATTGCCCCACGTCAAGATAGACACTGACCGATGGTGCAACGACACGCAAGAAATAATTGCAGCGAGAGTTGCCCTAGAAAGCACTCCGAAAATACTGCTCCTGGTGTCGGCATACATACCACCTGCAAAGGCGTACGATCTCTCCTGGATTGATACGCTCCGGCGCGAATACCCCATGGACATCATAATTATGGGGGGAAGACTTGAACACGCACATCGAACCCTGGAACGACCAGCCCATTGACGCCAGAACAAAAGACCTAGCTCTTTGAAATACTAGACCAAACGGACCTTAGCATTGTCAATGATACGAGCAAAGCAACGAGATATGGCACGACGTCTAAACAAAAGGACAGCGTCATCGACATCACCCTCATGAATACCATAGCAGCTAACAAAGCAGAATGGTCGATCCTAGAACAAACATGGGGCAGTGATCACTTTCCTATAATTGTGGAGCTCGACATCGACGTCAAGAAAAAAAAACACTCAAAGACAAAGTAGAACTGTAATCTGGGACAGGTATAGAGAAGCTCTCGAGAAACTCGAGTCTCCATTAACCCCAACCAACATTACCTCCACTCTCACCAACGCGGCAGAGATGGCAGTCGACGCGAGGATGATCAACGAGGCAACCCCCAACCCCGATATGCACCTCCTACCCTTGTGGGACAAGCGCCACACAGCACTTGACCGTTATCGCAAAAAAAAAAACGGAAGATATATCTCAATAGAGTAAACCGGCTCACCAGACAAGCCGGAAAATATGCCCAGCACCTCTGCCTCTCCAAATGGATGGAACATTGTGAATCGTTCGACAGGACCACATCCTTGGGACACATGTGGCGCACCTTCAACTCCATGTACGGTAAACGCAAGGCACCCAGCCCCGTCCCAGTCATTGCACTCATCTCGAATGAAACCACCGCCAAAATTCTGGATCAGCTAGGAGAAGTTTTTTTTTCCCAACCACCCAGCAAGCCCAACCCAGAGATCTATGCTCCAGAGAACGTACCGACATTTGATGGCATAGAATCCTGGGACCAGCCACTTACAGAGTGGGAGCTCCATGCAGCAATTCACCAGAGCAGAACAAAGAGCGCCCCTGGCCCAGACGGCGTCACCGCTTCTATGCTCCGCAATGCACCAACCAACATCAAACAGGCGATATTAGGATGGTTCAACCAGATTTGGACCACTGGCAAATTGCCCGATGAGTGGAAACTTTCGTGGGTAACCCCTATACCTAAACCGGGAAGCCTCCAACTAAACCAGGCAATGTACGACCCATTTCACTCACCTCCATAATGGGAAAACTCATGGAAAGGATGGTCCTTGCAAGAATTCAATGGAACGCTGAACAGCTAAACGTCTTCCACCCGACACAAACCGGCTTCCGGAAGAATCTTGGCACACACGACAGCCTAGCAATGATCTTCAAAGATGTGGCCAACCTGCACGAATCCAGCCCTCACCTCAGGGTACTAGTGTCGATTGACATTAAGAAGGCTTTCGACACGGTACCCCACGACTCCATTATCAAAGCCATGGAAGAAGCTGGAGGACTCACGGGGAGGCAACTCAACTTTGTGAAATCCTTTCTTGACAACCGGAGATACCTAATCAGAGCTGGGTATGGAAAAGATAGCCAAGACGGCCCAACTAAGGAAAACAACATCGGAGTCCCCCAGGGAGCGGTGCTATCACCAACTCTATTCAACATCGTGATGGCACCGCTGCTCTGGGAGCTGCACAAGATTCCACAACTAAAGGCAACGGCTTACGCCGATGACATCACAATCTGGACTCACATAGGAACAGAAGATATACAGAAACGCACACTCCAAAGAGGCCTAGATACCATAGGCAGGTATCTACAAAGAGTGGGCATGCAACCATCCTCGGAGAAAACTAAATATACCACCTTCGGAAAAGGCCACGAGAACAAAGACCTCGGCCTCACTTTTGCTGGGAACGCATTACAATGCGAGCCCTTTGTGAAAATCCTCGGCATAAACTTTGGCTACAAACGCTCGTTGGCAACGGAATGGGTCAAAGAATCGACAAAGAAATGGAGGCAGGGGTTGCAGCTTGTCCGACGTATCGCAAGCAGACTTGGCGGTGCTGGGGAAAAATCGGCCAAGACTCTGGTGACCGCAGTCCTGATGGCTAAGGTCACGTACGCGGCCCGTTTCTACAAACTCAGGAGCGAACACTTCAACAAGTTTGACACCCTCTACAACGAGGCACGAAGAGCCATTCTTGGCCTACCGAGAACGACTAGGCTTAACGAACTTAAGAAATGTGTTTTTCTACCGAGCCTGCAAGACTCTCTCAGGCAGCAAAGGGAAATGCAAGTCGCAAGACTGGAGCATACGGTAGAAGGCAGAGCAATAGCCAAATATCTCGGCGTTCAAATCCAAGCTAAGAACCCCATGCCACGAGCCAAACCGCCTTGGGAGCTAATAGACATTGCCCAAAAGCCGCTACCCAGGAACATGAACGCAGAGAAACATCAAAAACGTAGAGAGCACCATGCCCGACTCCACCTTGCAGAAGTGTCACAATTCTGGTAAATTCCACTCGTAGATCTGGAGCGCTTTCCAAAATCCGCGAGGGAGGCAAAATTCCGCTCCGTGGGACCCGCTCCGAATCGACGAGGGGAAGATAAACTTGCATTTTTGGAGCGACCTCCCCCACACCCCTTTCCACCCCTTCTCCCTCCGCCGTACAAAATGGCCGCTGCTCGTACTTGACCAGTCCCACCAACGCCTCAGCCGGCTAATCTTTCCGACGACCAGTGACGACTTTCACTGCTTAGCTGCAGAAGTAACACGCGACACAGACCGGCCGAAATTATACGGTGCCGAACGTGGACGTCTTCGTTATTTGTGACATGGTTGCCATGTCACAAATAACGAAGACGTCCGCGTTCGGCACCGTCACATACGTTTCGGCCGCCTCGAAGCGGCGGGGCACGGACAGCGATTGCCAGCGGTGGAGTTCAGATTTGTAGTACGACTTTAATAAACACAGAGGTAACAAACCATCACTTGCGCGGTCGTTGCCTAACCACTTGCTTTATTTCACGGGAAAACGCCGACGGAATGCAGTGTAAAAAGGTAAACAATCACTGGCTGCAGAATGAATAGGCCTAACCTTGCGTCTGCCTCCGGCTTTTCTGTCGTTCCTTTTCTCGTTCTTCCTCTCGCGATCACAGAGTCAGCGCTTACGATTTGCCACGCTCCACATTCCCGGCTTTTTATCCCTGATCTACGCGAAGTAGAAGCGTTGGAGCCGTCACAATCCAGTGTAAACAACCGACGCACCCGAACAGATCCAACTCCACGACCCGACCGGCCCGCCGATCTCTCCAACCTCGCCGCGCAAGCGCACTGCCGATTTAGACGGAAATCACGTGGGCCGCTGTGTCAACTTCCGGAGAGATCTGTGAAACCCCGCAGAGCAAGTTCGGCGGGGTTTGGGGCGCTCCGTGGAGCGGGCGCTGCCAGAGATCTACGAGCGGAAGATGACCAACTTGAGCCAGATCTGCGAGCGGAATATGCGCGCTCCAAATGGAGCGCTTGTGGAGCGCTCGAGATCTGCGAGCGGAATTCACCATAAACGAAGACAACCAAGTTGTCTATGTGGACGCAGCTACCAATGCAACGGCAGCAGCCGCGGCGGTGGTATTTGTTCGCGAAGCACAAGACGCCCCACTTACGGTTCGTAAGGTCCACACGAAACTCACATCGCCACAAGCCACTGAAGAAGCAACGATACTCCTGGCCCTGCAAACATATGAGAACCTAGCTACCAGCAACAGCCACACTCGCAACCACCTGACCATCTACACTGACTCGCAAGAGGCAGTCAGAAGCCTCGTCAAACACCACACCACGACTACGAGCCCCACAATCGCGGCTATATTCCAATCGGCATTACGGATACACCGGGAACACGGCACGAAAACCAGCGTACGGTGGGTACCCGGACACGCTGGAATACATGGCAACGAGGCAGCCCATCGAGCTGCCAGAGAGGTACTACAGACAGCAGCACTCCCAGATGGCCACGCTAAGACGGCAAGGAACCTGATACCAGGGACGGAGCCCATCGAGGAAGCATACGATCCCAAGGAAGAAATACGCAAGATTCGCGCCCAGGTTCGGAAACAGATTCTGAACACCTGGGCCCGTTTGCTGGAAGCACTAACCGCGGCTGAAGTTAGCCTCAGTACCTAGGAGGGGGATTTTGAGATCACGTGACTGGCTCGGTAGGGATGCGGGGAAACATGGCGGTGGCCCAGTGAGTGAGCGCCGCTCGCTTTGGAACTAATATGTCGTTGTGGTTGCAATATCGGGCGCGTTAGTCAGCAACGAATGGTGCAGGAGGCTTTCGCTTTGCCTTACCTCACTTAAACCGCAAAGCATGGGCAATGACATCGCCGCACTTTTTAGATAGTTTTTTCGATTCTGGGCACTCCTAAGCCTAAATGAACGCGATAATTGTCGGCGTAGCAACGTCTTTGGAAAGCGGATTGTTGATAGCACACAAAAGCAGGCGGCGTCCCAACAGACCTTTTCTCTAAATTATCCAAGCACCGAAGTGCATGCTACGACTGTAGTTGCACGCGTCGCACGTGCTGGCGTCTGCAGTAGCAACCGTTCTAAAGCAAAAAGTATAAAACAAATTTTGCCTTGCACGCGCGTTCGTCAGAGCCTTATCATGAGTATTTGCTTCAAATCTTTTATAAGAGGAAGGCCAGCGCGCGTGAACCGTAGAATTGGACTTCCAGCGTTTTCCTCGCGATGCTTAGATAATTTAGAAAAAAGTCTGTCGGGATGCTGTCTGCTTTTGTGTGCTATCAACAATCCGCTTTCCAAAGACGTTGCCATGCCGACAATTATCGCGTTCATTTAGGCTTAGGAATGCCCAGAATCGAAACACTACCTAAAAAATGCGGCGATGTCATTGCGCATGATTTGCGGTTTAAGTGAGGTAAGGCAAAGGAAAGCTTCCTGCATTATTCGTTGCTGACTAACGCGCCCGATATTGCAGCTACAACGACATATTAGTTCCAAAGCGACCGGCGCTCACTCACTGGGGCACCGCCATGTTTCCCCGCATCCCTACCGAGCCAGTCATGTGATCTCAAAATCCCTCTCCTAGGTACTGCGGCTAACTTTAGCCGCGGTTAGCGCTTCGAGCAAACGGGCCCTGGACGGCGGAATCGTACCCGATCCCTGAAAAGATATTCAAATGGCACCAGACCGTTCTACTCAGAAGAGTGCGTACCGGAGGAGCAATCACACCCCACCAGACGTACATCTTCGAGCTGAACCGCAAAAGAAAGACGGACCCATACTTTGTTCCAACAGACCCGCGCTGCCACAGATGTAAACACCCCGACAAGCTCCCGAAACTTCAGCACTTGCTTTGGGAATGCGAAGCTCTCCGAGAGACTCGCCAAACAGTCTGGGCCACACTCCCTCCAGATGAAGTGCCCAGCAGCGTACGGGAATGGACCCACCCCATCGGCGACGCAGAACGCCGCACAAGAATTCTGGGCTCTCTGTTGGAATTCATCTCCAGTGGAGGACTAAGCAACTCACTTTAGAGTCACCACAGCCTTGAACCCCTCCTCCCCCCCCCCCCCCCCCCCTTCATACTCTCACTTCGACACCCATACATACTCCATCCAAGAAAGATGCCCCACCGAAGCAGTGACCGCATCACGACGCTTTCTTAATCGAAGCAGTCCTTTTCTTGTTCTCAATAAACGTTATCTGAATCTGAGCCTCCAGCTACCGTAGTCATACGCACTGTGGTCATAGGTACTGCCACTGATCACGAGCCCGTCGGTGTCGCCACCGGCGGCCATAGCTTGCCATAGCTTGACACCAGGCAATACATGCACAAAAGTAAGAATATTGAAGCATGTACGCTGTGCTCGAAGGCGAGTAATTTATGGTGTGCTGCAATCCTTATGTCGGGTGTTTGGAGATCGAATCGGTATTTGTCAAACGTTCGAACACCGATTAAGAAAATCAAACGTACCGGAGCACCTACGGCTGAGCTGGCACGCTTGCTCTCGTAGTGGAGTAAACAAAGGAACTTGCCGTCAATGAGACCGTCCTCGGAGAAGCCCAGAAGTTTATGAATGACAAAGAAGTTCCATCCCGACAGCGGCTTTCCGGGAGTGAGCGAATTCCGCGTAGCAAAGCCTTCGAGCTTGTCGTCTGCTAAACCAATACCACCTAGAAGACAAGGCCTGCGCATGACGTTTCGTTAGTAGATCCCCGACCCGCCCCAAGCGGCAAACACCCCGAAGCTTGACGAGAGTAGGGGCCGCGTCGCAACTACGTCGCATTCACTTGCGGCCGCAGCTGTGTGCGTGACTGCTGAGCGCGAGCTGATAGCGAGCTTCCAGTGCGTTTGCGACGTGCACGCGAACGCTCCCTCGGCCAGGAGCGCGAGCTAGCACGCGCTCTTGGCTTTGAGACTCGCATCTCTAGCGCGCGCGCTCGTTCTGCGGTAGAACGCTTCGAAGCAGCTACCCGAGGTATAAACAGCGCCCTCGAAAATGGCGTCCAATGTCAGCGTCCAGCGTCCAACGAAGGGCTTTTCAGCCCTTCGCGCAGCAGTAAGGCAATTTCGCTCATGCATTTGACGCTCCACGTGAACGTCTAACTCCGTCGTATGCTATTTGCAAGAGACACCCGGCGTGAGCATGTTTCTTTATCTGTTACAGAAACCACTGAAGCAGGCGATGGAGCAGACGATTTAGCAGACGATGTTGCTCATCCGGGCTAGCTAGGGGGCGCTGAGGGGATCTACTAGTGATGACGTTTAGAGGAGGAAACGCGCAGGCCTTGTGTTCTAGGTCAACGAAGCCGCCACCGACTCCGCGGTAACTCTGGGTGACTCTCGTCTCATTGAGCAGCACCACAGCGGAGTCACTCTCGACCACAAAATATTTATTTATTAGAATTGCGAGGGCTGTCAGTTTTAATGTTTGTACACAAGCTATTTAACGGGCTTATCGAAAAGCAGCCAAACATTGTCAGTGCCGACCAAGGCTTAGAAACGGAGGAAACGGCACCTTTTCTCGTTCTTTCCATAACACGTTTGCAAGTCCGGCTTCAGGGCGCTGCCATCTTGTTGGCTGGGGTCCGCTTGGGGGAGTGACAAAGTAACGTTGGTGAGTGATAATCCGATTACGAAGCCTTGCGCCTTGCTAGGGCGTCGTAATCGGATTATGGCTGCGCCCAAGAGCGCACCCCACTGAGGAAGGTGGCGGCGTCCTCAGACCAGACTTGCAAACGTGTATGGTGTATGCATCGGTGTCAATCAATGGCCGCCGGTGGCGACTAGGGGTGTCGCGAACCGGCCGAGGTTCGAATTTGACCAGGTTCGACGTTTTCGAACCTTTTGCGGAAATTTCGACGCACCTTGTATTGAGGTTCGACTCGTGTGCGCATTAGGGGTGTCGCGAACCGGCTGCGGTTCGAGTTCGACCAGGTTCGACTTTTTCGAACTTTTGGTGGAAATTTCGACGAACCTTCTATTGAGGTTCGACTCGTGTGCGCATGCGCGACAGGCTGGCCAGTTGGCTTCGGATTGGATGATAATGGCTAAGAGATGAACTAAGTGCAGCGCTGATTGGTTCTTTCAGTTAATACAGCACAAAACAATTAAGTTATTGACTTCTTCAGTGATTAGAATTGGTTATTTCAATTGCAACTGTTCATAAATTGAAAAATAACCCTTCGCATAAAAAACATTTCTCCAAACTTAGACATGCTTTTATAAAGGTCTGGCCACACTGTCCACAAAGTCGAACCGGTCGAATTTGGTTAAAAGTTCGAAGGTTCGTCGACCGGTTCGACCCAGTCGAACCCCGAAAGGTCGACCAAAAAATCTGGTTCGACAAAAGTTCGCGACACCCCTAGTGCGCCATTATTAGCGCCGAGATGTTTCGGTGGCGCCCTCTTATGGTTTCCCTCCGTGACGTCACGACTGGGATTTGCCTCGCCGTGACGTCACCAGTTGTTACTCTGGCTACTTACCATCGGGTGCGACGACGAGTCCGATGGTGTGCTTAAAAAGCACAGCAGAAGCTAGGAGCCATCGCAATCCGAAACTAACACCGTCAAAGTTGACAATCTGACAGTGCTCATATGCCCATGGTTTGGCCAATTGTGGAAAGCTGACCACAGCGACGCTTTTGGTCGCGCACATCGCTAATAATAACTCTATGTAGTGCGCATGAGCCACAGGCTGGACAGTTGGCTTCGGATTGGATAGTAATGGCTAAGTGATGAATTAAGGGCACCGCTGATTGGTTATTTCAGTTAATACAGTAGAAAACAATTAAGTTATTAACGTCTTCAGCGACTAAAAATTGTTTCTTTTACTTGCAACTGTTCATAAAAAAAATAACTCTTTGCATAAAAATTAATTCTCCAAGCATAGACATGCGTGTATCAAGGTCTGGCTCAACTGTCCGCAAAGTCGAACCGGTCGAATCTGGTGAAAAGTTTCGAAAATTCGTCGAACCGGTTCGACCCAGTCGAACCCCGAAAGTACGATCTAAAAATCCGGTTCGACAAAAGTTCGCGACACCCCTAGTGGCGACACTCGGCCCCAGCTCCCAGCTGCCGAGGCCGCGGTCCGCGATCCCAGTTATGGATCCCAGAGCCGCGATCCTCTGCCGCGATGCAGCCCACTCCAACGATTCCATTTAGTAATTCTGCTTTCCTTTGTGCTTGTGAGTAAAATGAATTTTTGTTCGTCTACTTATGTGTCGCTTCGTCTTTCGACATGCCCTCTTCCCCGCGGAGGAACATGACAATTGGCAAGCAATGGACAGATCAAAAAATAGAAACAAACGAGAAATCATAGAAGCCTTCCACATGGCATCAGGGAAGCACGGCAAGTGTGTCAGTGATCCCTCCATTGCTCTGAACAAAAAGAAAATTGAACTGCTGAGACAATACATAACATAACGAGGCGGATACCAGCACCAGCTTCAAGGTCCCCTCTCACACCACAAAAACCGAACGTTTATCAGAAAACGGGAAAAACACCACAAAAATCGAAAGTCCACACATCTTCATGAAGACATTTATCATTATTTCATAGCGTTCGCTCCTTTTCAAACTCGCGCATTGGGAAACTCATGCATTGAAAAGGAAAAAGAAAAGAATAAACAGTTGTTAGTATGCGCCCATTTGTGTTCGTTGTGTTTCTCCTCATCTCAATGTAAACTCATCCTTTTCATTTTCAATTTTTAGTCACGCGTTTGTTCTGCAGAACTTCGCAGCGCAGCACGTCTATCAATCTATCAATAGTAATTCTACCTGATTTTTTATGGCTTTACGATGTGTTAAAAGCTCTCATAAACGTATTTCTGAAGCACTAGTTTTATTTTTGCTAAAATTCTCGTAAAAAAAAAATAAAAAAAATGTTTTAAATTTTATACGGTAGGTGACACTAGCTACCGTCTGTTAAAAAAAAACATCCAGTTGCCATTTGTCCAGCACGTGATTCACGTCCATCACCTGGCAAAATCAAAATGGCGTTCAGTATGCGGGATCCGTGGTAAGTGTTCTTGAACTTTTCTCTTGAACGTTCGGATTTATACAATAATCTAGCTATGAATATTTTGACCTACTAAACATTGGCTTCACAATCCTCTAATAACAATGTGTTCCTGTGCCTGTAACAAACAGCTTTTGTGCCTTATGCTACGTCTTACGATTTCGACTGACGCCCAGACGAGGAATACTTTTCCACTAATCTCTAGGGCGGTTTGTTCGTATGCCATTCAACCGTAGTCATCTACGAAAAAAAAAAAAAAAAAAAAATTGTTCGAGGTATTGAAGCGTGTCCCGTTGCAATGATATCTTGAGTTGTCATTAAACCGCTGATTGGCGAACGGACTACGTTGCGCCGAGTGCAACTCCACCCAATGTTTAATGAAACGTCGTTTTAGTGAATGGCTTTGCTTCGTCGAAAGGATGTGATGAATAACAAAAAATTCTTAAAAAGAACAAAAAAATGGTGTTGCCGGCATGGTAGGATTTGTTTCGTGCGAGCGCTGCGATCGGGATTGAACTTTCAGTTTTGGTTGTAATCATGTTTGATAATAATAATAACATTGATTCAACTAAGGAGAGTTGCGGCACCACAGTAAGGCGAGTACGCCGTACCAAAAGGCTTGTGATGCCGCAGTTACAAGACAAACAAATAAGAGTAAAGCTATACGCACTCCGGAGTGCGCTTCGGACGGAAATGGCTATACGCACTCCGCTTTTCTCGTATAAAAAGAGTGGACACAACGAGTTTCCTAAGCGGTGCCATGGCATAGGGCCATTCCACTTCCGGCTGCCGAGCGCGACGGACGTGTTATCATATGCTCCGTAGGAGTGGTGAAAACGGCCGCGTCAGGCCGCGGTATTTCTGTTTCTGGATCCCCCGACGATTACCAGGTTATCTTGCCTCCGCTGCCAAACGGATACGTTGTGACCAACGCAGTCTTCCTGCACTGTGATGTTAAAGGACGTCCGTACAAGATACAAGATTTCCGTCAAGAGTTGCAACGGCTGGATGTGATGAAGGACCTGGCAGCTGCCGGGCCCCATCAAATGAACCACGTGTGGTTGCTGAGGCTGCACTCGCTGGCAGCAAAGCAAAGGCTGGTTGATGCGAAAGAACTGACTGTGAAGGGGGGCCGCTGCCTCGTCATTGACCCAGCGAGCTTGGCGGTGACACTTAAGCTGCACTGGGTCCCATACGACGTTCCCAACGTCCTTGTGAAGAAAGAGCTGGAGCGCTACGGCAAAGTCGCCGACGTCACCAGAGAGCGATTCCGGGAGAAGGGGTTTGAGGCGGTCAAGTCGAACACCCGGATCGTGCGCCTGACCCTCCAGGAAGGCAACACTGTCGACAGCCTCCCCCATGAGCTCCGTCTGGAAGGATGTAAGGTGTTGGTCTTGGTGCCAGGACGAGCTCCGCTCTGTCTCCGCTGCCGGCGTAAGGGTCATATTCGCCGAGATTGCCGCATCCCTCGCTGCTCCGACTGCCACCGCTACGGCCACGACGCAGAGGACTGCGTCAAGACGTACGCAACCATGGCGCGTGACCGAAGCGAAGGCGACCACTCCGACTTCCTCATGGACGTCGCGGAGGCAGAGGAAGCGGTAGGAGGCTCTTCGCCGCACTTGCCTTCACCTCCCGACAACTGTGGGTCCCCTGCCCCTGCGAGCACCAGCCCTCCTGATACCGCGGCTCCACGATACGCGACGGAAGGTACGCCAAGTGAACCAGGAACGATGGCCGCGGACAGCATGAACCCAACGACCCCAAAAACAGATGTCACCCACCCCGCAGCATGTGAACCGAAAGGCGCAGGTGACAGCGGTTCTGACGGCGCGGCGACCAAAGACTTGGATGAAGACACGACCGATGGACAGCCCCCCAAGCGACTCCGAGACTCACTGTCACCTCGCAAGAAGTTGTCACAGAGCAAGACACCAATACAAGGTCTTGGAACACCCCTGACAGCAAAAAGAGTCGTGTAGCGAAATCACTAGTTCTTTCCGACGACCAAAGACGGAGGGAATCGAAGTCAGGACGACGAAGGATGGGGGGCAGGATCAAATGGCTTGGTGGACGGGGACTGCGGGCGCGGCTGCTTGTGGGAGGGATGGAACGGTGTCGGAGAAGATAGACATTACCACAAGTGCTCCGGGTATGTGTCGTCACTATGCAGTTAAATTACAATCGAACGCTGTCTCGTCGAGGCAACACATGCCGGTTCTTGTAGGCACCGTGTTTTCCGTCTTGCCTCCTCTCGCCCTCTAATGCAACTCGCAAGGCCCCTGCGTGTGGGCACGTTAAACGTGCGGGGCTTATGTGCTCGACGCCGCCAATATCAAGTAAACCGCTTGCTTATCGAGAAAGATATGGATATTGTTGCGGTGCAAGAGACGAAGATGGAAAGTGAGGCCCAGACGGAAAGCATGGTGCGAATTTTTGAGGCGCGATACAACGTTTGCGTAAGCTACGCCGTTGGGAATTCGGGCGGGTGTCTTTTGTTATTAAGGAAGTCTTTAGGGACCGTTGAACAAGCTGTGAGTCTGGCCGATTTGTAACGTGTGATTTTCTTAGTTCTAGCTATAAGTTTCGAGTCCTGTGTGTTTATGCACCCACCAGAATGAATGAGCGCTTAATATTTTTTGAGCATTTGGAACAGTATGTACAAACCGACAGACTAGTTATTTTTCTCGGCGACTTTAACTGCGTGTGTGCACCGCAGGACCATTCTAACAATATCCGGTATAGAGACGCGAGCACAATGTTTTTAAGCGACATGATCGAGCAGTACGGGATGGAAGACATTGGTCACTCTGTGTCAGGAGCGCCAGGTGTGCGTTTTACCCACTTCCAAGGGGCCAGTCATGCCCGCTTGGATAGGGCCTACGTTTCCCTTGATCTCGTCAGGGCGTGTAAGAAGTACACAGTAGAGCCCGTGTCGTTTAGCGACCACTGCCTCGTTTCGTTTATGTTGTGGGCCGCTAAGGAAGCTCCCAATAAGTTTACATGGCACCTTTGGAAACTAAATTCGCAGCTGTTAGGGGACGATTTTTTCGTAAAGGGAGTTCGAAAAAAGCTCAGTGAACTGGGTGGCCTCGACGAAGGTTTCGGCACACGATGGGAATTGTTTAAACAAGAGATTAAGATGAGTGCAATCGAGCATTCTAGTTTGATGAAGCATGTCGAAAGGAAAGAAATAAAAGAGTTAAAAGGCCTGTTAGACCAGCTAGTGCGCGAAGAGTGCTTATCGCCGGGTATTTTTTCGGATGACATCAGCAATCTTAAAAAGCGGCTGGAAGCTCTCGATACCGAACGGTTTCAGGGAGCCATGGTGCGGGTGCGTTTAAAGGGATACTTCAACGAAATTTGAAATATTCCTGTCGTGTTCAAAAATAGGTTGAATATGATCCAAAGTATCCGTAAATCACAATCGCACGTTTGTATTTTGAGCCTGGTGGCTGTATTTTTCGTTATAAACGGCCCACTCTGGCAAGCGCTCGGAGAAGGCCCAGCGGAGACCACGTGACATCCAACGCAAACGTGACGTAGGTCGTCTCAAGACGAGCAAAGCTACGGCGAGGCTGACGTCGAGAGGATGGCCTAGTCGTTCCAGCCACCGAAGCGGCTGCTTTTGTACGAATTTTGAGTGACGGGTTAATCTTCTGTAATCTTGTAGGGGGACAATAGTGACTTCTGCGACACACAAATGGAATTCTCAGGAAGAGGGGAGTTCCTCCTGCCCCTCTTCTCTCGTCGTTACCGGAGACGAGACAACCTTTTCACTAGCTGTCAAGGTTCCTAGACGGGCATTACAAGCGAGGCGTTAGCGACATGCACCAGGTGCTCTTTGCTAATCGTTTAGTTCGTTTTAAAATTCCTTTTCGTGATTTTTTTAACAAGATATTGGTATGTTCGATGTGATGCTGCTTTTTTGAACACATGTAGACCAAAAAATTAGCGCCGAAATTTCATTGTAGTATCCCTTTAAAGCGGTTATCGCTTGGAGAGTTGCCAACAAAAAGAGCCTTGGGCATAGAAAAGAAATATGCAAGCAAAAATGAAATAAGTGAAATCTTTTATCAAGGAAGAGTGTCTGGTGATAGAGACGTAATAGAAAGCGCTTTTGTCGATTATTATACCCAACTTTTCAAGTATCGCACCCCGCAGAAAACGGAGTCTAATAGTATTTTTTTGCCACTTATGCCAACACTTGAGAATGAACTTAAGGAACTATCAGAACAACCGATAGAGTTAAAGGGGCACTGACACCCCAAAGGTTGTATTTATTTTTATTGTCTAAAACGATGCAAGTTGCAGTCATAAACACGCAAAAAAAAAACGCATCGCGAAAAAAAAATTTCCCGCGCGCGCGCGCGCCTTTTTATTTTTGGTGTTTGATTTTCCCGCCTCTCGCCTCCTCGCTTCTTTTGATCGGTGACGTCAAAAATCAGGAAATTTAGAAGCTTTGTAGGCGACATCTCTATAACATTTAATTACGGCAATCCTAAAACATGTTTTTTAACGCAATTGCGAATGCACTACGGCCCTTTTTTTTGAAATACCAAAAATCGGGAGTTCGTTGTGGTGCCGTCTCCTGGATTTGTATCCTCCAACGGAAAACAGGCGACACCGCTCAAAACCGGTCCGCCGCAACGCCGCCGTGCACTCCTTTCCTCCTCGCTTTGGGTCGCCATGGCAACAGCGGGGAGTGGTGAAAAGAAGTCGACTCTCAGGTCTCCGCAATTTTTGACGTCAAGGCACCGGCGCCGACCGCGCGGGAACTTCGAATTCGGCATTTGGAAATTGTTTTTTTACTTCACAAATACTGCATTCCCAAATTTCAAATTTTGAGGGTAATGTCCCGGCATCGTTTTCAATCGTTTCGGATAATAAAAAAAAATATGATTTTGATGTGTCAGTGCCCCTTTAAGTGAAATCGAAAGAGCTATTGATAATTTGCAACAAGGTAAATCGCCCGGCCCGGATGGTTTGGGAGGGGACTTTTATAAAGCGTTTAAAGAGGACGTCGCTCCTTTTTTGCTCGGTGTTATCCGCGAGGCTTATCACCTCGGCTTTTTGCCACCATCTTTTTTAGCACACATACCGTTTTCATTCCGAAAAGTGATGACCCCGCGAAACTTCGTCAAGTCAGTTCTTATCGACCTATAACGTTGACTAATGTTGACCATAAAATTTTAATGAAAGTCTTGGCGGAACATTTACAGTCTGTAATAGCCAAGATTGTTGGCCCGCATCAAACATGCGGCATTAAGGGGAGAAGCATTGTAACCAACGTCCATGTGGCACGCAGCATTTTAGAGTGTTGCGATGCTATGGAGCGCAGAGTGGCGGTACTGCAAATTGATTTTGAAAAAGCATTTGATAGAGTGTCCCATGAAATACTTTTTTCTATTTTAGAGCATGTAAACGTAGGCTCTATTTTGATTGAAGGTCTGCGTATGGCGTACCAGAACTGCGCCACCAGACTTATTGTTAACAAGCGGGTCAGTGACCGCGTTCCCCTTTTTCTTCAGTGCGGCAAGGCTGTCCACTTTCACCACTGCTTTTTTGTATTTATCTAGAACCCTTTTGTTTAAGCGTCATAGGTAGTAACCAAATATGTGGCTTCAAATTACAGGCCAGTGAAGTTCGGATCTTGTCTTACGCGGACGACGTGGCCGTTTTTTGTTTGGATAAAGAGAGTGTTAAAAAAGCCGTAGAGTTAACTGTGACGTTTTGTGAAAACACGTGTAGTTCTGTCAACTGGCAGAAGTGTCTGGGTTTCTGGCACGGCGACTGGCCCTCCACGCCTCCGGTTTTTGAGCGCATTGAATGGTCTGTCACGCCGGTGCGCTATCTCGGCGTACCGTTAGAGTACTACCGCTCCAGCGATCAGTTTTGGCGCGAGGAAACGGAAACTTTGCGTGCAAGGACTGAGAAGTGGAGAGGAAGTGCCATGTCTATTTTTGCTCGCGCAACTATCTGTAACACCTTTTTAGCAGCAAAGCTGTGGTACGTACTACAGGTGATACATTGTTTGCGAATTAAGATACAGCGTATGCATCGGGTTTTTGCTGTTTTTGTCTGGAGTTCCTCCTGGGAAAGAATGTGTCGAACCAATATTTTTCGTCGGGTGAAAGACGGAGGGCTAGGCCTCACACACATGTTCATAAGACAACTGGTCAACAGATTTCTTTTTCTTCGTGACCAGAAAGACCCTTTTCTTAGGACTGTTATTCAGTTAAGGCTATACAATGTTTTGCCAGAGTTAGTAGTTGCGTCGTGTGATGATTGTTTTTCTGGTGCATACGGCTATTTTAAGGAAGTCATCGGTGCGTACCGCTTTTTAGCGACGCGTTTCTCTTTGGATTATCTCGCTGAGGTATCGCGTAAACGTTTGTCAAGAGATTTGATTGATTTGTTATTTCCTGTCCCGTTGTACCGGTCCAGATACAGTGCAGGCCCGGGACTAGACGTTTTAAAAAGAGTTAAAAAGATGGTAGTTCCCGCGAACGTGAAAACTTTCTTCTTTAAGTTGCACAGTGAAACCCTGCCCGTTAAAACATGGCTTATCGCTAAAGGCGTACCAACAGCATGGTCAGAGCACTGCGTCCTCTGTAAGCAGCCCGAGACAATAGAACACGTATTTATCGACTGCTGGGACGCGGTGTTCTTTTGGGATGTTCTGCAGAGAACGATAAAAAAGGACTTACCCCTATCGCCTCACGGCATCCGATACCTGTCTGTAGATGGAAAGGGCACGGTGCCTTATGATCTTATAATGCTTTTAGGCCTGCACAGTGTTTGGCAGTGTCGTCTTGCGGTGCGTCATGCCGATATCAACGTCCGCCCAGTGCACAAGTACTTTGTAGAAACGGTGTGTCACCTGCAGGAAGTGATGAAAATGCAACAACCGTTACCTGAGAGGTTGCCCGTTCTTGAAGAGCTGGCGACCATTAAGGATTTTTAATTTTCGTTTCTATTATCGGCCAGGGTGGCTCTTTTAGCCCTTCACTGATGTCATTTCCTGTGTTGTAAAATTCAAAAAATAAAGAAAAAAAAAAAAAAAAAAAGGTGCCATGGCATAGGGGTTAGGGTGTCCGCTTCATACGCAAGTGGACGCAAGTTCGATCCGCGGTGGGCCTACTTTTTTTTTTTTTTTTTTTTTCTTAAACATTTTGTTTTGTTGAGGCATTTGGCGATATTTACGACATTTCCTTTTTTGCGATGAACAGTAAAAAAAAGAAAAATCGAATGTTGTCGAGAAACTTTGCAGAACTAAATGGTATCGGACTCCCTTTCCGGAGGTGCGATCGGGGACAGCGGGGCTTGGATTGCCGGCTGGACGGCGCGAAGCGGCGTGTACTGGTTACGCTTTGTAATTAGCAGCCGATACTGTCGCCGCGAAGCGGCGTGAACGCAGGCGGGGGGCTGTGTTAACGAGCGCCCCAGTGATTCACGCGCCGTTCGAAAAGGGTGGCCCGAGCGGCATGATCTCTTGAAGGAGTGCGTATAGCCATTTCCGCGCGAAGCGCACTCCGGAGTGCGTATAGCTTTACTCAACAAATAAAACAAATGAGAACCCCCCCCCGCCCCTCGCTCGCACGCACGCACGCAGCTTTAAACGAAAACGGATATATACATTGTGACCTCCGACGGTATGGAGCGTCATGCCGCCGGCTTTAACCATAATTGTAATTTATATAGGGGATATTGTGTGTACATGGCAGCGTGCGTGGCTAAACAGAAAGGTTTCAACCCTTACGCATGTGCGCCTGCTGGCCAACCGCCAACGATAGCAGTCGACAGTTCACACTTGTTGTGGCGGGCCTCGAGAAGCGTAGTATCTGCGAGGAAAGGGAGCATTCCCTCTGTCTACTGACACCAACGGTAGCTGTTGCCCTTCCAGTACAGAAGGGTCTTTTGCTAAAACAGTTCTTTGAAACAAGCATTTGACCAAGCGTCATTTGACCAAGCAACGTTCGCTGACGTTTCATGGACCTCACATTGGGTACACTCACGAGTGTCACCAACTTTCTACAAGAGTGCATGTTTCTAAAGTATCCTACATCCACCATTCAAATATTTCAGGCTCTCTGCACATGATGCTTGCGAAGCGATGGCGCGTGAAATCATGGAGCAAATTGTGCAGCGGAACCAGTACGCCCGACAGACTTCGGCTCACATTCAGGTGTGACACGGCACTGACCAATTTCTAATTATAAATGGCGTAAAAGTTTTTTTTGAACCCACTCTATTTTGTTGACCAAAGCCAGTTTCGAGACAAGCCGAGCAGGACTTCTCTCATTGCAGGCTACCAGCAAGATACGTCAAAGCCTGGGGAGATACAGGAACGAAGTTTCAAAGTTGACCGCAGGCCTCACTGCTGCAAGCGACTCGTTGTATCCTTGGGTCATAGGTCACTTCTCTGTAAAGAAGCAGTGTTATGTGGAACAATCTCCAAAGTGAAGGAGGTTCTTTGTTGCTTGTTACCATGGTTGTGGAGGTGCCAGTAAGTGTTATTATATTACATGTTCAAATCTTGTCATGAGAGGCATGCCTTGATGCTTGCAAGACGGAACTTTGAACTTATTTCAGTGGCCTGAAGTTCTCGGCACACACAGTCATTGAACTAAGAAGCAGTCTTGTGCCAGTATTTACTCGTGATGCGTGGTAATCTTCATGGAGAGATATTGTTCTCTCACCGCTAGTTCAGTCATATATGATTCTTTGTGACTGATTGTTGTCATCAGCATGTGTTGAGTGTATCATATCGTTTTCCTCACTGAGTTGAGTGAATGATCAAGCTATAAAATTCACCACTCTACAGAATATGATTTTAGACTTCTCTAACTCCGAACTTTAGCAACGGCTACCGGAAAAGCAAATGTTTCTGCGGCATTGTGATTGATGAAGGCATAGGCTTTACACAAGATCTGTCCGAATCGAAATGAGCTGTAGCTGGGCATGTCACTGTGGCCCGGACCTTCAGCCCATTCTAGATTGTGTTATTTTTCAGACTGTTTTCTCAAAGGCAGTGTGAGTCAGCCAGCTGCCTGCTGCATTGTCTTCTCTATGTAGGGATGAATGTGAAAAAGTGTCGTTTCCTCTTAGTCAATAAAGGACACATGCAAAGGAAAAAAACATTTTTTTTAAACGGTTTAGATGGAAAAAGGACGCCATAAAACGATTTTACAACGAAGAAAAAAAATTTTTAGAGCTATATTTACGGCGCAAAACGAATTTGTAGTTGGCGCCCGCGGGCACTGCGGAAAAGTGGTCTGTATTTATCACGTGACTGGTCTTTATTTATCACGTGGTGCTTGCGCTCTTTCGGAAGCTTCCTATGGCCTCTAAAAGTAACTTATTCATCTTTGTTTGAAGTATAACAAAAAACCAAGACGAATAAGTAACTTTTAGAGCCCAAAGGAAACTCCTGAAAAAGCGCAAGCAGACGTGATAGACCTGTGCGCCGGTCAGACGACGGCGGCGGCGCCCCGAAGCAGACGAACTTGTGCGGCGGCGGCGACGGCGGCGTGGAGAAACGCGTTGAAGCGGCGTTCGCACAACGCTCAGCGTGCGGCGGCGACGCAGCGCGGCGGCGCGCGGGCCTACCACGTGACCAGCGGCGGCTCCCGCGAGCGCCAACTACAAATTCGTATAGCGCCGTAAATATAGCTCTAAAAATTTTGTTTTTTCGTTGTAAAATCGTTTTATGACATCCTTTTTCCATCTAAGCTGTCTAAAAAAATTTTTTTTTTCCTTTGCATGTGTCCTTTAATCAGTGAGGAGTCAACTGCATGACCCCAAAAGAGTGTCGTTTCCATAACAGACGTTTATAGCACGGTTGGTGAAGCTGATCGGCGTAAATACATGATCAGCACTCTGGTCAACAAGGGCCGTGAAATGGAGGACCTGCTGACCGCAAAGCAGGGCTCCACTGGCCAGGCAAGAAGGTTTGTAGTATCCCATATGTTTTCATCACTTATCTTTTTGATGGTTGAGTTATTTTTTTTTTCTAAAGGATGATTCTCAGTGGTCAGATTTTGTTCCAAAAGGAATAGTATAAAGAGAAGGTTAATGCACCCGTTTTTTTCCTAATTATTTATTGGGAGCATCTGTTGGGTTTGCAAGCAGTTTAGGTGTAGAAGCATCAGATATAAATATTGAATGTCAAAAGTTGTCACCTATCTTCCATTCAGTTTTATTTCGGCGTGTCCGTTTTTGCAACATTCCAGCTCCCCCAAAGTTCAAACTGGAGATACTTTACAGAGCTTCTCATTGGGGATGGTATGGTCTCACCTGAATTCAACTCTAAAAAACCTTAAAAGATTTTTTTTTTTTTTGGTGATTTACAAACAGTTTGATGCCTCCCTAGTGGTGCACTTATCAGCGTCGGATAGTAGCATAATTGTTTGGACACAATAAAAAAATAGAGTTAGAACAAGACAGTGCTCACCAGACGTTTTAAGTTTAGCCGTTCATAAAAAATATATTAGGCTAACATTCCCACAAATCTGTTCCAAACGATTACACATCAATTGAAGGTGTGTCATGGGTGTTGTGTTATATAAATGAGATTGATGAAAACAAAATAAAGTTTATTAGACCTACGAGGAACGCGCAAGTAGACATGAATTAGTAGTGCCGGTGAATCAATTGAACCATTTACGATCGTGCAAAAATATAAATCCACGGAATGTTCCCTGTGTAGCAACATGTTCAATTTCACAAGGTCACACATCCTTTCGTAACTGCAGAAATAATTTGGGTGAAATTGACGATCAAACAATACACAAATGAATTTACATTAAATGCACTCAATTACTCTTTGAATGAGTCACTCCAATACAGTTCCAGATAGAGATGGTTGAGGCATATTCGACACGACTATGCACGATTGAAGAAAGCAAACATAAAAAAACAACGGTTTAGTAAAGCTGTGTGTTATGTTTGCGTAATGACTCGCAGAACTCTAAAGGAAGCATTCGTGATTGTAGTTACGTGATGATTGAAATGAATCGCAGTATCCATAAAAACTCCCAGATCATGGATGGCCTCAACACAATATTGGTGGATTCTAATGTATATGAAAAATTCAGAATTAAACGCTTTCTAGAAGAATACATACCTTTCGTCTTAGACTTGTTTAGAAATAGGCTATTCGAGAAACACCTCGACGAAATAGAATCGATATCACGCTGAAGACATTCACAATCTTCAACCACTTTAACCACCGTAAACAACATAATAACATCAGCAAATAAAAACAACTGCATATGCTGAGTTGAACTATCAGAGAATTATTAAAAGTCTGAATCAGCAGAGCCGGTTGTTCAATTGCCACTACCGCAAGAATAGCCAACACGCAAAGAAAGCATCTCACGCGTGTGAGGTGCGCTGAGCGTCTACTTTCAGAAGTATAAATAGCCCCAGCAAAGTGAAACACTGCAAACATAACATTATAGTTTGCCCGAGACATATCAAAGGCCAACACCTCCCGCGGTGCACGTGGTTTTGCGTTTCTATGGGCACTTTCAAATCTGTAATCACTGCTGCGCATGTACGGCGACAGCCTTTAAAGGGTTAACATTGCTTGCTGGTCAATTTTGTTTACACACTGACCCACTAGATAAGAAAGTGTCAATGTGTGCATTCCACACGGACAGCATTGGCAACATTCAGGAGAAGAGGAGAGAGTGCAGAGAGGGAAGATGAGTGTAAAGCTGGGCAGCAATTTTCCACCTGGCTGGGAGTAATTCTTGCATTATTGGCTTTTAACTCGAAAACATGGTGAACTCGCAGCCTCTTTCCACTTAAAGGACTACGACCGGTTCACGCTTTCCACTTCTCTCTTGCTTCCTCCTCCCTTTCTACCTCCTCTTCCTCTGCTCTGCTAAGCCCGTGGCCACTGAGCCACAGACTTCAACTAGAAAAAGAAAATGGGGGGGGGGGGGGGGGGGTTTGGTTACAAAAGAGCAACCCCAACATGGTAGACATGCGGCCTTGAGTCTGTGAGTTTCATGAGTTACAATGCTATTGACGTCAGTGCAATATTTTAGTCTGCATGCCCTGTACCGGTCTTTCTTTATATGTTTTCCTTGGAGTTTTTTTTTTCTTTTTGGGAAGAGGGGAAGGACGGTGACGTTGCTTAATACGACTGGAAGCGGTTCTTAGCTTTTGAGTGCTTCATTTCTTTTTTTTTATTTTTTTTATCAAGGAGATATTTAGGATTTTGTAATACATGCTGTGCGCATGAGCCTCCCCACACAGATGCTGGTTCAAAAGTTCTGAAAAGACATGATTGCTTCTCCTTCTGAGAAAGGGAGTTAGATCCTGCTTCCTTGATGAAGTCGCTTTTCAGTGACTGAGTTCCCCCCAGCGTATCTTTCGTACACATTGTGGCTTCTCTGCAGCTTATCTTACACCCTGTGTCATTCTCTTCCACTCCAAAGTTTCCTTCTTTTTTTTTTCTCACCACAGTCTTGAGTTGCAAACATCATGATACACATTGATTAAAGATTGCGGTGGTCAAAGAAGCCCCCAGCGAAAACGTACTGCAGAATGTGACAAACAAACTCAGTTCTTGCTTCCTGATTCTGGAAGGTTTGCCGAGGTGGCTTCGAGGCAACGTTGCTAGAACACTCAGTTGGGAAACTCGCCGTCGAAACTTGGGCCGCTGGCGTCCACCGAGACCGAGCTAAATACGACAACAGCGCCACTCTTTATCATTTGTCTGTACTGTGGTCACCTTGAGCTTTTAGAAAGCATGTTTTTGCGCAAAAACAGACAGAAAAGACTCTTTTCGTATGAAATTTATTCGAGTTTAGTACCAAACGATAAGCGCGTGATGTTTTTAAAATCTTTAGGTTGCAAGGTTTTGCGTCACAATTAATATTGTTTTTATACAATTGTGCCTCACCCATGCTTTCAGGTAGCGTGTCCCGACCTAGGTGCATTTTAACTTCGGTCGTAAGTCGCGGTGCTTTCAATGGGGAGGCGGGGGTGGATCTCTGTAACCGCTTCCGCTGTATCTGTTTCGGCTCCTCAATGGCCGATAAAAGCCAAAATAGAAGTAACGCACAGTTCCTCGAGTGGCCGCTGCGGGAGAAATGGTGGCGTTGTGTCCGTCATTGGCTCGGTTCTCGAGGACGGATCGGGGCCACTTTTTCAGATTAGTCTCTATGGCAGTTTTCCAACTGAGTGTTTTAGTAACGTTGCTTCAAGGCAAAGTGCCTGCCTATGGATCCCCAGGTGGCCGGTTTGAATCCTGGCCGAGGTGCCCGCAATCTGACGGAGGCTTATTGCAGAGAAGGTGCCGTGGTAACAGAGATTTCTGTTGCACGTCAAAAGATCCCCAGGTGGTCGAAATTAATCCTTAGTCCTCCTCCACGGCGTGCCAGGTGCCTGCCTTTGGTTTGGCACGTAAAACCCCCAAATTTAACCTTTGTTCCTGGAAGGTTCCTTCGCTTATCCTCCAACCCACAGGTTGTGACGTGTCGATTGTGGGTGCACCCTTTTTGCAGGCTCGTCTCCATTCACGTGCTTGCACAATGTACCACCCCACCATCCGAATGGGGCTTGCAGACTCCTGCCCGACTTTCTTGGTCCCTTCATTCCATGCTTCACTTCCCTTGCTTGAAGACGTTAGTGGAGGAAAGCCTTGCATAATATTAGCTCTGGTCGTCCGCCTTTAAAGGGCAACTCTGCTTCATTTTTGATATATAGAAAACTATGTAGCCCTCTTCAGTATCATATGGGAAGACCCCATGTCAAATATTACAATCTAATTCCGTCTATATATTTAATAAACTGGCCAGCAAACTTTCAAATCAGCCAAGTCGCCGGAATCTGCCAACTTTTAGCGTGCGACGTGAGGCACAATCGTCAGCGAAGTCAATGCGACGGAGTTGGAGCGGCCAACGTTGAACCACTATGTCAGAGGCATGACTATGTCATACTCATGCTTTGTTTGTTTTTACTTCTCAGAGCGAAATTTAACGATGACGTCATGAGTTTCTCCTCCCGGTGTTGGCTGAACGGCGTCCACGTGATCACCGTAACGCGGATGCGCTAGTTTGCCCTGCCCTGCGCGTTTATCGGTCTGTTTCTCCGCTCCCCCTCTCCTCTTTTTCTTCTCCCTCTCCCCCGGGCCATCACTGTCCATGCCATGCAAAGCGACCCCCCCGTCGCGTCAAGGTCGCGTGTCCTGTCCCTCGCCCCCACGAACGTCACAAGACCACGTGGTTCGATAGTGACGTGGCCATGACTCTGACGACACGAGACCAATGTTGCCTGACGCAACCGAAGTTTCGGTTTCGGTATCAGCTGATGCTTAAATTAAGATTACACAAATAATATTCCACATTTCGGGAATCCGAGGGCGTAGAGCTGTTTAGTAGTGCTTTGTGAAATGGAATCACACGTAAGCCTAAAGTTTTCGGAATTGAGCGGAGTTGCCCTTTAAGTAATATGATGAATGCCACGGGTGACAACCTGCTGCACTGAATTAAACCTGCTGCAGTCTCTCAAATACTGCGTATTCTTTTTCTACAAAACCAGCAACTAGTTGCAAAACTTTGTGCTTACAAAAAGATGTAATCATTGTCAAAAAATTTAAAGATCTTAAAAATTCTGTATGGGAAGAACCAATAGCAGAAATGGAGGAGGGCGACATAAAAATCTGATTTCTTAAGTTTCTTGTTTACTTCCAATGCAACAGTGTCAATTTGAAGCTCCAGAAACACTCGGCCAATGTCCAAACTCGAGGGCTTATGGTTACATGTTTGGGTTTAAAATAATACTCATTACAGCAATTGTAGTTGTTGTAATGTACCGTAATTAGGAAGCCATGGAGGTCTTCAGACGCTTCATAGGCCTATGGGATTGACTTTTCTCAGCACCGCTTTAAAGCCACGCACTCGCACATAAAGGCTGGTTAACGCATTTGCATTTGGATGTGACAAAGTGCCTTGTGCTCTCTTACGATTGCTTACTAGAGAACGCACCGAAATTATTTATCAGGTAGCCCCGGAACTGCATACAACTAGACAGCATTTTTTGCAGTATTTGCAAAATCAAATGTGCATACCAAACCAAATACAACGTTTGTGTTTGGACAGAATAAGGTCAGTGTACCTTTGAGGTAAGGCGACTCCGATTCAGGACCTGGATGAGAAATTTAGCCGGTGCAGTACCAATGCTAGCCTGGGGTCTTCGACGTGTGTTGTGCGGTAGCGACACACAACCGCCTGCCGGCGTGATGCTCATCGGGATCGAAACGGGCATGGGCGGGGTTTGAACTCGGGTTCTGTGGCGCAAAACTTTCGTTCCATGTTGTCCGAGTCATAGTGTGCTAGCGTGCTCGTCCACCGATCCTCCCCAAATGTGCGTACTATCTATGAGAAATGACCACTGATAATGTTGTCAAAGGTCTTTTGAGCTAGGGTGAACGAACTATGATCTGAAAAATTTGAGAAATATGCGTAAATCGTCGGTGTTCCAGGGCTACCCAATAGGTGGCACCGGCATATCCTCTCATTGTAAGTGATCACGAGGGAGCACGGTGTGCTCGTACGCAAGTGCGTCAACCAGCCTTAGCATTGTAAGGCCTTGTCCACAAAAGGTTACAACTGATGATGTTGCTGGCGCATCCGTGACTGCGCCCTCCCTTTCCGGGCATCCTAGGATTGAAAACTCTGTTGGTGTGTTTTTTCTTCATAGCATTACTTTAAAGCACCTTGATGAATGTGTCGGTGTGTGAGCATTTTTTTTATTTTTTTGGTTTCCGATACCCTTACAAAGTTCTTTTGGTGATCTTTTGTCAGGAGTGAACTTTTTGGGAGCGACTTTGGGGCCGCGGGAGTCAGCGAGGGTGGCTGGAATGCGGAGGAGACTGAAGCCACTCAGGATTTGACTGTCGGCGAGATCAAAGAGCAGCAGCAGAAGGCCCTCAGAGGTGAAGCCTTTTTTTCTCCCTTTGTGCATTTTACTGTATTTACTCGCATAATGAACATACTTTTTTTTTCCCGAAAAATTGACACATATTTTGGGGAGTACATTCATTGTGTGGGGTAAAATGTTTGCATCTACACACTTTGCGCAAGTGTAATTTTAGGTGTCAATATGACACAGCAGTGTACTGTGGCACGTCTCCACTGACGGAGGCACACCCACAACTGACCGTGAGCGCGCCACAGTAACCATGCCCCTAAATTGCGAACCTTTTAGGGCGCTTTCGGCGTGCCTTTAACTGAAGGAAAAGCACCCTACGAAGCTCACTCGGCACGAAGAGCAACGCGACCGTTCTTGGGCCTAACCACTTTCGAGTTTTCACTGTCCGAAAGCAGACCACAGACGACGGCGTGTTTGTTGACATCAATGCATCCGATGGGCGAAGCATGTCCGGGGCTGGGCAATTCCTCGGCTTCAGCTTCGTTAGGTGTGCATGCTGCTCGGTTCCATGTTTGATCTCCTCCGCAACCCCGCACTTGCAGCCATTACGAGAGCGGCTTGGCTTGACTTGGCCTGACCGCTTGGCGGCAAAAGAAAATTGGCTTGGTAGCTAGCTGCGTTGGGCACAGTTCGAGACTCGCGGAGCCAAAAATTGAAAATGCATTCATTATGTGAGGGGAAAAAAAAAGTCCAAATCTAGATGCTCGTTGTGGGGGGTGCATTCATTGTGCAAGTAAGTATGGTCTTTTTTCATTTCGAACGTGAGAAAAGAAGTATCGCCATATTCTCTAAATTATAATCTGTGGTTTCTGTGTAATGTGTTAAGGATACTTTAGGCTGGCAAACAGTGTTTTCTTCTCTCTTAAGCAGTCCAAATCTAGCATATAGTTCGCACAGGGAAAGCTCTGACACACGGCACACACACCTTGCAAAATATACTGTAGAAGAACTTGTAGTCGGGCTAGTTGGTGAACGTTAATGAAGCATGCTGTAAGGCTCCAAATACAACGTACACAAGGAAGAAGTGTGTGTGTCTTCTTCGTTGTGTTCATAGCTTTTTGCACCTTCACCATGATTCATAATTTGTAAAATAGTGGATTTATTATTTCACATTAAAGGAACCTGCCTGCTACAAACCATTATTAACCTTTTTGCTTCTACTGTCTTGTTCCTTTCCCACTTATTATTATGCGTAGCATTTTTTACGCAACCTGTTGTGTGTGGCACCATTAAGAAAAGATTGATGACATATGCTGCATAACTCGCAAGTAAGCACTGTGGATGCATTGCATCCAGTGAGACTTGCGAGTGTGAGAAAGCAGTCTGGTAGGTGAAGGGCAATTTCAACTGTTTCAAACTCCAAACAGCTGTCACTTTTTTTTTCCCTGGGCCTGACAGATATGGCAGTGTCTGGATAGGCTGTTCTTAATGCTGGTGCTTCTCAAACTTTGCATCGCCACAGAATCCTCAGTTATTTTAGGGCTCATTCACGGACTCCCATTGAACATATGTATACCACACCTACAGGGTTTTCCCCCTGTAATTTTTTAGGAGTGGACATAACCCCCCTGCGAGTGGGAGGAAGGGGGGGGGGGGGGGTTGGAGAGGAGGGGGGTGTAGTTTGCAATGCGGCACGATCGGGCTTGACGTCGGAACACTTTGCATAGGCTCTCTATCCTTGCAGCCCTGTAAGTGGTGCCACGCCACGGCGCAAGCAAGCATTGAGCAGTGAAAGAAGAGTCCTCTCGGCTTTCTGCTCTCTGCCTGCGGAGAGGACTGCTGCGTGGTGTGCATTCGTCACATCTGTTTACCCGCACTGCCGGCCGCGCTCTGCAGCTACACTCTCCTTGTTTGAAAGAATGGCGGCGGTGGGCGATGCGATAACACGCAATAACATGGCAGTGTGCAGGCCTACTGAGTACAACGGTTTGCAGCCATGCGCGCAGGCAAAATCGAGTCGTCCTCCTGTGGCATAATTGAGCGGTGGGCGGTCAGTCAGAGCAATGGGTGGTCAGTTGGAGCAATGGGCGGTAAAGCCACTGCTGCCTTCCGCGGGGAGAACCCTGTACACCTGCAATGTGTTGCATACATTGGGAACCTGACCTTGCCATAAATTGGGGGAAGTGGAAGTCCTCAATCTGATTGACTATACAGTTGCCGACAGATTTTTCGGACTTCGCAGGGACCGAAAAAATGACAGAATAATAGAACAGTCCGAAAAATCTGCAGATTAAAAAACTTGCTTTCATTACATCTAAGTGGGCTTAAAAAAGCCGTAAATAGTATCTTGCTTCAGGTTACACCTATGTGCCTTGTTTTAGCTTACGCCTCCGTTTGTGTTCGGCAACTTTTTGTTAGGTTGATAATCTCTACCTTTTTTTTCTAGCGTTATGGTCGAGTACTCTCCGCGCTTAGGGACACGTTGCGGCGGCTAAAGAACAGAAGGGCAATGGACGTCTAAGCCAGCAAAGTCCGAAAACACGATTCACCAAGATGAGATCAAGAGGAGAGGTTCAAGTCCATGACTGCAATGGCGAATGAGCAAAGCAAAATGGAAACTATGAGGATGTTAATGACGTGCAGCTAGAAAGAAAGCCAAACAGCATCACCTAGCGGTAGGACTTAGCAGTACTCAAGTACTAGTGCTGCCAAACCAAGCCAATCCATGTGCAGCCAACATAGAATCCAAACTGGCAGCTTCTCGGTGGTATTTCACGCTGATCGCTTGTGACGATTTTGTCCGAAAAATCAAACTTTCGAACTTCAGTCTGTCTGAAACATTGGTCGTGAATATGCATTATTTCTATCAGGTAGGTCACGGTTCTTTCTTTAGGTTCGAAATATCGAACAAGTCCGAGTTATCGGTGTCAGAAAAATTGGACAGCAACTGTAATTGACGAACTTGTGCTAAACAAAATAAAGAACAGGCGTCGAGACAGCAGAAAAGGAGGCAATGATTTGGCGGCATAACAAGAAGCGAGAGCGAGACTGACTCGACAAGGTCCAGCGCAGTTCCTTATCTAGTGCGCGTAGTCTTGCCGGGCACGCGGCGAAAGCAAGCGATCACCGAGTTCTTCCAGGGTCTGCTACTACCCCTGCCGATACAATGCCAATGTCCGTCACTCCGTCCGCCCCTGTTCATGGCAGGGAAACAGGCCGGCCGACCTCTAGAGGCGATGAGTCGTCAGGGCCTCGACGAAAGTCGCCTTTTTTACGTGTGTGACCGAGCCACCAAGAACCGGTACCTTGTCACCGGAGCCGAGATCACAGCTGTTCCAGCAATGCATACCAACTGTTCCTTGACGCCAATCTATTTTCTGCGCATAGTAAACAACAGCGCTATCCCAGTCTACCGAGAATGATTGATCACCCTTAAAGGGCAACTCCGGCCAAAACTCAAAATGAAGTAAATTACTGGTATCGCTGTAGTGACACAAAATACGACCCCAGCCAAAATATTACGTCCGTGGGACGCCGCATTCTCAACTAATGCGGATAATAAAAATGCGACCCGCGTCAAGCCGCTGCTTCTTAGCGGGCGGCCAGCGGGTTGCCGATCGCTAAAGCAACATTGGGCTATAACGTCAGTATCATTCTCTTTTTTTCCTCCGGACTGGGCGTTGCGCGGAGTGCGCTTCTTTCAGCCGCTACTACCACTACTTCGGCTTGTGATTGGCGTGTTTAGCCGTTGCTTTTATCTGTAGCCCATGTAGCTTCGGTATAGCCTTTTGTTTAGTTGCTCGTGAGGACCCCAAGACTCGTTTTAGCGAGCAACTCAGTGCACCCAAGACTGCCCAGCTGTTCCTCGAAAGATGCCGAGTGCAACTTGTAGCGCTGTGGGCTGCTCAAACAACCCGCTGCTCAACACGGAGGTGCTTTTTCACAAGTTTCCAATGGACCGGAAATTAGAGAAGGTGTGGGTGAACGCTGTTCGACGAGTGGATTTGGACTTCGGCTTTTACACGCCCGAGTAAAAAAGAACGATAAAACAGACGTGTACAGCCCAGCACACATGCGTTTAGGCACCGCGACCCGCGCCAGAGAGCCTCAAAGCTTTGTGTCTGGGACTGACCCGCGGTACGAAAGCGAGAGGGCCCCCAGTATTGTACGTCACTGGCAGCGCGGGGTAGAGCAACGCCGCTCCATCCATGGAGCCCCGATGACAATTTAGGCCTAGCGACGGGTACGGAAGACCGCGCACACGGTGACAGTTGCCGAGTAGGGCATCGAACAAGTTCACTCATTTTCCAGTAGCTAGCTTTTGGGTATTCGCGTCTCCAGCTCGACGCTCGCCCTCCCGCGGCGGAAACGGGAAGCGCTGTAGTGAGGGTCCCCCGATTCTCCTGCTCAGCGGGCATGGCGGAACTGCTCGCGATCATGGCTCGCGAAATGTTGTTTCCGAATGCAAACAACACTCTTCACTGTCCCAACGTAGTGCTGCAGCCGGTATGGGATTGTACTTTACTGGAGAGTTTTAGTATTGCACGTAGAAGCAAATGCAAGCGGTGTGCGTTTGCGTTAGAGTTGCCCCACGTTGTGCGTGCGCCTCATCGCCACGCGCCATCCAATGCTGCAATTTCAGGCTCCGTGCACGCGCAGTGTGGAACGCGCAAAGCTAACGCAAACACACAGGGCTTGAGTTCGGTCGTATACGCAATATTAAAACTCACTACTGTTTCACCGGCTTCCAACGCCAACGAAACGTGCTGCAGTGAGCAGACGTGCAAGCAGGTACACGTTCCTTCGAACTGGAAAGGCTGAGATTTGCAAAACAACGGCGAGCACATACAAAAGTAAATAAATGTTATGAAAAAACTAGTAATTAAAAAAAGTTTTTTTTTTAACTTTTGGGCATTTGGTTTGGAAGTATATTGGCGGCGACTTTGGACGTTTCGCCGATTGTCAAAAGTCGCGACTTTGATAGCACAATATACTTTACCCACAATTAATGTAATTTTACATGGATTTCTCACATTAGTTAGAATGTTTTCAATGATTTTAAACTTTTTATTTTATTTGTAATTAAAATGCAGCAATTAGAACCAGTGATGATAATTAGCAGTTTTCTAAGCAACAAATTATATTAGAGCTTGAAGAATTACTTATTCAACTTTGTGAATTTTAATATGATTATTATTATTAATACAAATTGCAGCAATGTATGCCTCTAATTAACGCCAAGATCACGAGAATACTCTATTTAACCGTAATAGTCTTTCCAGAAAGGTATAATTCTGTTTTCTTTTTAGCATATGAAAAACTCTGACATAGTTATCAAGATAGACAAACAGTTAAACGCTGGATGTAATATGAAGCCCTACGCATCACGCGGTTCTATAAAAACACACACACACACACTTCAGCTCTCTGACTCGGGTTCCGTCTCGGGTTGTTGCAGTGAGAGCAACGTTTATTAGTTTTTGCGTTTCGTGGACATATTGAAAAAATTGAAATTACTCTCTTATTCTTGTGCTGGGATAATTGTCATTTTTTCCCATGACAATTATCTGAGCGAGAAAAAGGCAGCGAGAACGCACAGATATCAGCACTGATTTTTTTCAACAACTACGAATATCAGCCTGGATCGAACAGTATGTCACAAGATAAAGTTTCCGCGAACAACTTTTCTAAGTAAATAATTACGATGTGAGAAACATCTTTAGTCATGAAAAAATCCGAAATTAAGACCTCTATCGAGAAATTAAATTCAAAATAGAGGTAAGTTTCGGTTTCGCTCCAGAATTAAAACGCGCATCCTTCCGTAATTAATACGCTAAACTCCATTCTTGTTTTTAAGGTAAAGAGGTAACCTGCACACATAAAAGCCTAGCTTCCTCGTATTACCAGAAATAATTTATGTCACTCAGTGAAGCCAGCACGCTAGACAGGCTCAACAGCGGCACGCATCGCTGACCCTCACTAAACCTGCCATCTTGGAAAATGAGTGGCGCCACCTATAGTTAGTTGGAGTCGCGAATACAAGCGACGAGTACGGCATAGCGCACGCATGGCGGCGGCCACCGAGTACGGCACCGTACGAGTTCACGGGTTTTCCAGACACTAGCTTTTGGGTATACGCACTAACTCTTGCTACATATGCTGGATAACTACCACGTATACAGAATTAAAACAAAATCGGCTTACCTCCTATCTTTAGACGGCTAGTGCGACAGAGGTAGGTGCCGCTCGGCCTGCGTACTTGTTGAACGAGAGCGATCCTGACGTCACATTCACATAGCGGCTGATTTCCAAAGCTGCGGGGGCCTCGAGCGGCTAGTTTTGGTTTTGTTTGCCGCACCCCAAACAAAACTTTAAGGCATCGATATCTTTAAAACTACGCACAATAACAAGAAAAAAAATTACACCTTGCAATTCAGGGACGCTGACTGCACTAGAAACTGTCATAATCCCAAATTTGAAAGTATGGACCGGAGTTGCGGTTTTCTGGTGGATTTTCCTGGTGGCCGATGTCAGTCAAGGAATTCTCGGCGCGGACTTTCTCAACCGCTACAAGCTCGTCGTGGACGTTAGAAACAGGCAACTCATAGACTCTACCACACGACTTTCCGTCCATGGTATCGCAACGGACGACAATGCAGTCTACACCTCTGCCTGCATGATCCTGGAAGAAGCGTTCAAGACCTCGCTGAGTAAGTTTCCGAGCCTAACTCAGTCACCTGATTGGACAAAACCCGTCTCACACGACATACAGCACCACATTGTGACGACAGGACCACCTGTTTACTGTCGTCCCCGCAGTCTAGCCCCAGAGAATCTCCGCGATGCTCGCCAAGAGTTTGAGCACATGTTAGACTTTGGCATCGTCCGACCCTGATCTAGCAGCTGGGCGTCTCCATTACACATGGTGTCCGAGAAAAATGGAGACTGGCGGCAATGTGGCGATTATCGTGGCTTAAATAAAAACAGTGTACCGGACAGAATACCCTCTACCCACCAGGATTTCACGATGAACCTACAAGGCGCAAAGATCTTCTCAAAGATTGATCTGACACGAGCCTACTACCAAATTCCCATGGCCGAGAAAGGCGCCCCGAAAACGTCGATCACAACACTGTATGGACTTTTTGAATTTCTCTGCATGCTCTTTGGTCGCAGAAATGCGGCTCAGTCATTCCAACAGTTCATCGACGCTATCACGCAAGGGTTACCCTTCATCTTCGCATACGTAGACAATTTTCTCATAGCCTGCAAGCCATCTGAAGAGCGCATGACCCACTTGCACCTCCTCTTCGAACGACTGCGCAGCCACGGCATTGTCATCAACACCGCAAAAAGTGTGTTCGGAGTTCCGGAATTGTAATTTCTTGGTCATTGGCTTGACTTCTCGGGCATTTGTCCACTGGCTTCAAAGGCACAAGCCGTCAAAGATTTCCCGAGGCCGACTTCGACTAGCAAGCTTCGCCAGTTTCTCGGTTTGGTAAATTTTTATCAGCGCTTGATCCGAACTATGCAAAACTGCTCGAGCATCTTGAGATCCTTCTAACAAAACAAGAGTCACAAACGTCGTCCCTTCCATGGAACGAAAATGCAAAATGCGCTTTCGGCGAGGTGAAGAACTCAGAAGCAGCAAAGCTAATACATTTTATGCATGACGCCCCAACATCGCTGATGACTAACGCTATAACAAAAAGTGAGCGGAGAGTGGCGGCCGATTGGTTTCTTTTCTAAGAAGCTCAAGCCAGCACAAACGTGCTAGAGCATTTTCGGACGTGAGCTATTGGCTGCTTACTTGGCTGTATGACGTTCAACTGACCACATGCCTCTAACTTACGCCATCTGCAATTCCGGGTCTCATTACACACCACGTGAGATTCTCCAGCTAGCCTTCCTGGCCGAATTCACAACGGACATTTGGCACGTTAAGGAAGTTGACAATGTCGCCGCTGATGTCCTCAGCCGGATTGATCTGGTCAACACCCTACCCTGTTCTGCTGTAAACATTGAGTTACTGGCCCGTCTACAGACCACTGACGAAGGATTGCATGCCCTACGCAATTCACCCTCGTCCTTCCAACTGCGGGGTGTAAGCTTTCCAGAAGGCACCACCGTGGTTTGTGACCTGTCAATGGGAACGCCTAGACCTTTTGTACCACGTTAGCTGTGATGGCAGTTTTTAGAAGCGATTCATTGCTTGTCACATTTGGGTGTACGAGCATATCAGAAGCTCCTGTGCAATCGCTACGTTTGGCCCCGAATAAAATTCGACGTTCGTGACTGGTGCATTCGTGCATTATATGCCAGTGCGCGAAAGTCCAGCATCATCCAGTACCACCAATTCGACCGTTCCTCCAACCAGACAGCTGTCTCAACAAGATTCATTTGGACCTGGTCGAACCTTGACTGATTTCTCAGGAACAGCACTACATCCCAACATGTGTCGACAGATTAACATGATGGCCAGAGGCAACCCCACTGCCCGATATCACCGCCGCCACTGTTGCTGTGGCGTTTATCATTACATGGGTATCCCGTGTAATGGTACTATCATAACGATAGCTCGGTGGCCGGCGCCGCAGCAACTGGTTTGGCCGCCGGTCACTGAGCTCTTCCGCCAGAAGAAGCTGCTGCAGGCGGGAGCGTTCCAAAGCCTCGGTGCACTGAAGCAGAGCAGTCTTCAGTTGGTCGTGCGGTGTTGCTGGAAATGGATTTGTAAGAACGTCGTAGACTTCGGCGGCGGCAGTTGGGGAAAGAGCCGAGACGATGGGGTGGTACTTCCAACATTGTGTGTTGACTCCTGCAAGGTGGAATTGTGATTCCACTTGCAGGAACCAAACTCGCGGGTCGCAGTCCCAGTCCCGTGGAAGGCAGACCGCGTATGCTGCAACTGTGGCTGGTGGCGGGCCCAAAGGCTTTCCTTGCTGCACTCCTTTAGGTCAGAAATATCCAACAAGTCCGAGTTATCAGCGTCCTAAATATTGGTTGGTGACTGTACCGGAGCGACTTTAGGACGTAAACCCAGGTGGGTAAAGAGCGGCAAACTCGCTGCGAAAAAACGCCGTCCCTCGTGAAGCTGCAACGTCAGTGATGTCAAGAAAACGAGTGGAAGTAATTGCCTAGCAGAGTGATATGAACCAAATTAGCCTGTCACTAATTATAGTTATAGTATAGGTACAAGTATCACAGTTTCACAGGTATTATAGTTACCTGTCATCGACTATACTTACAGGTAATGCATTAGTATAGACCTTTTTCGCTTACTCTCGTCCCCAGCCTACCCCGCCAGGCATATCCCGTACGGTCGACAAAAAAAATAAAACATTTCAACCTGTAAAGAGTAAAAAATAGAGGGGAGACAAAACGAGAATGACGGTTACACTTATATTCTAAATATATTCTATTGGTGTGGCGATCGCAAAACAATGTTTTCGCCCATACTTAAAGTGGCGATATTTCAAGCTGGCGCACCCTTGTGAAAAAGGCCACACCCGGCATCGACTACTTTGTGCTATGCTGTCAAAGCCAGCGTAGCTTCCACACTGATGCAGCACCACACTGCTGCGAAAGCACATATCTTCATCTTGTGTCTCATTCATTTGCACTCGTGCAACTAGCCTTTACAGGGTTAAAGCACTGCTGGAGCTACGCTAGTCTTGACAGTTTGGCACAAAATGGTTGACGCTGAGTATAGTAACTAGTTACTGCCCGAGATTGATATTATGTGGCCAAAGCTAACACTTCTAAATTTGAAAAAGGTTATGCACCGAGAAGTGAGGGAGAGGAGGAGACGAGAGCGCGCGGGGACGTCAGGACGCCGAGCTCTGGTCGGAATGCTTAGTGGTTAGACCTAAAGCTAGCAGCCTTTGTCTCCACTGCACTCGTTGAACGCATTAAAACACGAAACGCCGGCGCACGGCGTTTGGCTCTTGCATTTGAACACATTCAACAAGTGCAGTGGAGACAAAGATCTTTAGTTCTATGCACTAATCATTCCAGTCTGTGCTCGGCGCTCTGACATCCCCGCACAGTTCTCTTTCAGTTTTTTGGCGCATTAAGATAAACAACATTACAGACACATCAGCAAAGTGGGAAAATATTTGCAAAAGCTGGTTCGAGGCTTATCATTCTAACACCAGATTATCTATGCATGGGTTTTTCGGCGCCACGCTCTTTGATGCTCTTGTCCTTTCTCTTGATTCGTGTCGTCATCATCGTGCTGCTTCATTGCAGTGCCCCCTTTTAACAGTGTGTGGAAAGTCGGAGATGCAGGTGCATGCAAACATGACTGTAGCCTATCATTTCCAGTATGGTTTCACCAAATATTTCTGAAATTGAATTGGACACTGACTTCACCGGAAAGCCATAGTATAGGATATGAAGTGACGCATATTGATGCAGGCTGCTTTGGCACTTCATTTGTCGATTGATGCAGAGTGGAGTTTACCCTTCCCCTGCCATGATGAGCTGCGCTCACTGCTACTTGGTTCACAGACTTATAAAATATGTGAGTGCAACCAGGCAGCCCTATTAATCTGTTTTGCCTTAACCAGCACTACAAGAGCCAGCACTATGTTCCTAGTGGGCATACTGTGCACATGCACTCCTGCAGTGCAATAATTGTTTGAAGGGACAAGCTCTCATGGGTAGCTTTTTATCTGCATCTGCTTTCCTTGAAGCAGTTTATATTAACGGAAACCCCCACCTCTTGTCTGTATGTGCAGCAAATGTTACATGTTGAAACCATAATCCTGCTTTCACAGCTTTTGGGGAAGTGGGGATAATGTACACGCTAGTTGACAAATGAGACTCCGACACGGCAGAGTAAGGGTGACGGTTCTTCTAGTGTTGGCGCACACTACGCAACCCATTTAGCGTGAGCATGGCATTTGAACTTTTTTAACACTGTGGGGGCAATTGACAGACACTAAAATTTGTTGCTGAAGTTGGTGCCCTACATGAGCACATTCTGCATGACTAGATATTAACTTTACTGAAAAGAAGTTTTCAGTAGTTTGTTTGTGCTAACTTTCTCATGCACTGTTCAACTAGCTTGTACTCTAAGTTCCCATGTCCTTACCTTCCAGAGCAAGATCGTGGTCTGGAGGGCCTCTCCCATGTGATTGGACGTCAGAAGGAAATGGCCATTGGCTTCAATCAAGAACTTACCTTACACAATGGTAATCAGCTTTTTTCTGCACTATGTTCATTGCCTGGATTATGGTGTAAAGCTGTGGCATGGTGGCCATAAAGTGCCACTCACGTTTGCTCTGATAAAAGTACAGTGAAAACTCCAGTGCTATACCGATCATATTTTTCTGGCATAAGCAGAGTTTTTTTTTTCAACACGACTGTTGTGCAACAATAGGCAATATACAAAACTGCTTTGATGTCTGGCCTGGCTTCCACCCACCATTCTGCTTCCGTCAAGGTTTCTTCATTTCTCGGCTCTCCTGGGAGTCTCCCATTCGTTGGTGCAACACAGCACTTTGAAAATTTCCCATGCTCCAACTGTTTAATTTATACAAAGGACTTGCCTTTTGTGGTTTTTATCGTTGAGGGAATTTAGATTCTTGGTGCAATGTGAAAGCACTATTGGCTCACCAATGGAAGGAGTCCCATAGTTTAGTGACATTCCTGTCCAACAGCTCATACTTGTGGTTAGGAAACTTTTTCTGCTCTCACTAATGACAGCTTCGTTCAGTTAGAAGCGAACTGCTCAGGAAACTTGTTGTGGCAAACAGACCAACATGCAAAAGGTAACACAGATAGCACCCCTCTGTGTCACTTTCTTCGTGTTTGTCTCCATTTCCACCTATAACTTTCCTCAGCATCATGCACAAACAAGCACAGCAATGTCTTGTAAAGCAAACTGCACGCCGGTATCCTTCTACCGGCCATGCAAAGTTCTTAGCTTGCTTGTAGCTAGGTTCAGCTTTAGTAGAACACAGATACTGGGTGTCACTCCAGAGAATGAAGATTCGCCCATCCCTAGCACAAAGACTGCATTTTACTGGTAATGTTGTAATCTAAGACTACCGCAAAATACCAAGCAAGCGCCCACTCAAGATTAGGAGTAATCGTGGAAAAGTGGGGAATGGGGCGCCTGTTATGTCCAAGAGTGAAAATGTAGGAGGAAGACATGGGTCATGTGGGCCCTCGTTTGGTTCGATCACTGAACTCGGAAAGGCCATTGTTTACAGAGCCAACCGAGCACGCTGAAGCGTGAAGACTGAACTTTTATTGTCTCTTTCGCATACGAAAAAGCACCCTACGGTGCTCGGCGCAGTTTCGTATCTGCGGCACGTGGCACAAAAATTGACGCAATCGTCCCTGGGCCTTACCACTTGCAATGTCGGCGTCCGGAATGGTCCACGGGCCACAGCATGTTTGTTGACGTCAGTATGTTCGATGGACGAAATAGTCGAACCCTCGCAATAACGAAACCGCCGGGGAAGGAATTTTTTTCGTTCTCAAGACAATTTCGCTGTCACGAAAATGGACAAATAAGCACACCTATTACTTTCTAGAACCAAAATTTAATGAAAAAAGTCACTTATTTTGCTCTGCTTCACCTGGTTGTGCATGAGCTTCACGACTCGGGCCTCGCAGCTTGATAAACTATGCATAGCTTTGTCGTCATCATGGACGCCAAGAAAATTCCGGATAACGTCCAAAGCATCAAGCACATCACGCAAGCTTGATTGCCGTTCTTGTGTTGGCTTTTTGCCATCCTCGTTGTCACTTTCCTCATGTCCTTTGCGCACACTGTCGATAATAGTGCTGTTGCTAAACTCCTCGTGCACGATCAAGTGAGCGTCCGCACACAAAAAGTCATCCAGTTCAATGACGTCTGGCACCTTTGTAACGACACTGCGAAGCGAGTCCTATGCTTCGGTTAGTGGCTGCAGATCGTCACTGCTTGCAGAAACACTCGCTTCCCGCTCTTAACAAGGCTGCTGAGGCATGCTGACCAGCTGCGAAACTAGCATGTCTGAAGAAGCTCTGGATAAGCCCGGCCGAAGTAACAGTCCACGCGCTGGCAAGCATCTCCAGAGCCATGAAACGATCAATTTCTGTGGCCGCTTCATTTCAATGTTTAACAACATCTGCCAGATCAGTCTCCTTTGGTACGCTGACTTGGCACTTTTAATAACCCCTTGGTCCAGAGGTTGAATAACAGACGTGCAGGTTGGGGGGAAAAAGATCAAGCGGACTTTCATCAGGACGACGTCTTTGGTGTGGTGAGCACTGCAGTTGTCTAAAAAAAGGCAGACGGATCTTCTCTGCTTTTGCATATCCTCATCAAAAGCTTCCAGCCAACTGGAGGATATTGAGCGCGTCATCCAAGCTTTCTGGTTAGCAGTGCATTCGACCGGCAGCCTTCGGTTACCTTTAAAGTACCGTGGCTCGTTGCTCCGGCCAATCACAGAAAGGGGACACTTGTCAGAGCTGTCCATATTTGAGCACAAGGGAATGGTCTCCCGCTTTTTGTTTAGCTTGCCGCCATGACATTTCTGTCCCTTCAAGTCGAGCGTTTTCGCCGGCAACATTTGGCAGAAAAATCCAGTTTCACCTGCATTATAAATTTCGGAAGACTCGTATTCTTTCAGTATGTTTTTGAAACTTTTCTTCATCCAGGATGATGTTGCTTCAGCATTGACGCTCACCGACTCCCCAGACAACACCTTGGCGATGATGCAGTGCCGCCCTTTGAATCGGCTTAGCCATCCGGCGCTCGCCAGTTGTCCTGCCTAAGAATGCATGCGAAGTCAATAGCCTTCTACTGCAGAAGGCTTCCAGTCAAAGGCAGCTTGTTTGCTCTTTTGTCGAGGAACCACTGAAAGACGGCTTTTTCGACGTCTTCGTAGACCGGCGTTGCCACAGTCTTGTGCTGCGCACGCGCGCCGTTCTGGAGTGCCGCCATGATGCTGTCCTTGCAGTTCAGAATCATAGAAAGTGAGCTGAAAAAGCACCTGAAATACCCTTTCCCATGTAAAGCCGATTTCTGATGGAATATGCTTTCATTGGCTGGCACACGTCTTTAAGGAGCGGGGCTCCCATTGGCTCTTGTGCGGCATAATTTTTGCAAAAAGCTACCAGAGAAGGCCATTCCATGGCGGCGCTGTGCACACGACAGTGCAGCTGCCAGTAAGAGGAGGGAGCGGTGGCAGCAGAGCCAACAGAGCCCGTCCGGGCAGACTCCAGAGAGGCCGCACGGCCAAGCTCAGTGCGATGCGGCCACTTCTCGAAAGCGCGCGCTTTTCCGTCCGCCAACGAAACGTGGGCGTCCACGCCACTACGTTGCAGACAAACTAAGGGAGTGGAAGAACGACATTCATGCTTTCGCATTTGCAACTCCTAAGAAGTGCTTAGGTGTCCTCGGACTTCTTTTTTAATACTCTCATTGCTGGCGCCTTTAATGTTGCAGATAGCATCGTCAGCCGTGCAGCACTTTATGAAACTGTCCTGCGCCATTTCATACAACAAAACTGCGGTAGCTCCGGATGTCTGTAGATACCGCGGGACTGCTACCTCTTTTTTTCTCTATGAAACTCGGGGTACGCACCAGTCCTTTTATCGTTGAACAATCTTTGGTCGCGGCTTGCAGTTTGCAGCTTCTAATTCTTACTCCACTCTCGCATTCACGACTGGTCAATGCCATACCAATCATAGTTCCGGTCTGCGGCTCAGTTTCCAATCTCTTCGGCAACAGATTTGATGACGGCACGAAGCTGCAATCGACGTCTCGGAGCCCTCAGAAATAAAGTAAAGATTGCTACCTGCAAAAAGGAGGACAAGGTGGAGAGAAGAATGTCCCTAAGAGAGACCAGAGAAGAGGACTCTGGGGAATCTATCCCTACAACTTCACGCGCATTGCCGTGAAACCACACTGCCCGCTGCAATTCGCATATAACCCCTACTTTGCCCTTGACTTTTCATAAATTTTTATGTGGGTTATACGCGAGAAAATACGGTAACTTGTGCATGTGATTGGCTTGATTTTGCGTTTTGACCTGGTTGCTTGGTGGCTTTTACTGACTGGCGAATGCATGGAAATGAAAACTCAATACTGGTGATTATGTTGTAGAGAGTGGGTTCATTATGCGAGTAAATGCAATGAATAGTTTATTACAAAAATTAAGAAAGTGATTGAATACGCACCTTCTACCGTATTTACCCGAAAATAGGTCGATCACGAAAATAGGTCGACCCCTATTTATTGAGCCCACCGAGAATAAGAAAAAAATTATTCAAGTATAGGTCGACCTTTTTTTTTCTTTTTTTTAAGGAACAAGGGAAAGTTAGGGCAAAAGAAACAAACCTTTATTTACGGCACTCTCAGCTAAATCACAGGGCGATGTCAAAAACTTATTCATCGTCAGAACTTCAGGACATCTCGTCCGAAGCTTCATTAGCTTGGTAGACATCCTCGCAAGTTGTAAAATGACGACCAGCAGAAACGAAAGAAGGTGGAGATGGGCGAGCCACGAAAGACCAAATACAAAGACACGAGCAACGCTGCGAGCCCCGTGAGCAACACGCGACCCACCGAAAAAAAAAAAACAAGCTAAAGTAGTAAGTACCTCCGGTTTTTTTTTTTGTTTTTTATTTGCGCGTTTGCGAAGGAGAGAGGAATGGAGCGCATAGAAGGGCAAAGTGCATGGCGCATCGCGTTCCTCTCCCTCCCCTTCCCCCTTGCCCAGCGAGGGGAACGCTACAGGCGTGATGGCGAAACCCGACACCCGAGGAAAATGCGCGAGAGCCGTAGCCGGCAGCCACGGGCTGTCGGCTGCTGCTGTTCGGTTGTTTTTATGCATCAAAAGCTTTTTGAAACAAGAAGCCGGTCGGCTCTACCGCGAGGCCGGTTAGGTGATTGATAGCTCCATACCCTCGGTAGGGTTTCAAATTTTGGTCGCGAATTAGGTCGAAATTCTTTGGTCACGGTTATAGGTCGACCCTTAATTTTTGACAACATTTCAGAAAAAAAAAGGTCGACCTATATTCGAATAAATACGGTAGTTGGCATCACCGAAGCCACTTCACCAGTGCGACCAGCGTCATGATAGTGCTGTTCGCCAGTTGCAGAGATAGTAACTGCCCACGGCGACTAGGCGCTTAATGTATTTTTCGCATATTTTTGAACTCGCTTTTTGGACTCGCACTTGATGTGTTCTTTAATGGTTTTTTAAATGCCTCGAAAGTAGGGGATGGGCACTTATTCTGACATGGATGCCTGCTCAGTATTTTATAGTACAGTTGACTCCCGTCAATATGAAGTTCACAGGGACCGTGAAAAACATTGAATTAAACTTCCAATTAACTACAAGGAACAAAAAGGGTAATTTTTATTAGATTAAAAACTAACTGATTATGAAAAAAAGAAAAAAATCGGTGATTGCCGTCTGCTTCTTTTTGCAGAGTCTTGCTGCGGTAAGTAGGTTCTGCAGACTGTAGATGTACCCAAGTGCTTCTTCAGCATCGTTTTCTGCAGCGAAAAACCACTGCGTGAGGGCAAGGCCCGCAGCTACATCAGCAGCCGGCGGTTGCGGCTCAGTTTCAACGTCGTCGTCGATGTCACTTTCGTTGCTAGCCTCGCGTGGCCGAACAATCTCAGGGATTTCAATGTCTGTCAGTGCACCACTTGTTTCCACTGTGCTGTCCGCAGCAAAATACACTTCGAAACAGACGTCGCCGAGAGCTGCTGCAAGACCATTGTTGTCAAGCTTGCTTGTCTCTGCTTCCCCCGTTGGACAAGCCAAATCACCCACTGAAGCGCCTACTATGAAACCTCAGGCCCTGAAGCAGTTGGAAATGGTTTCTTGTTCAACGCTACCCCAAGCTTGTGTTAGCACGTGGATGGCACTAAGAAGGCTTACCTTGTACTGAGTGGAGTTATCCATGCACAATATCATCTGCTCGAGAAGATGTTTTCTGTGCCACACCTTTACATTTTTTTATAATTTCCTTGTCCATGGGTCCCAACACCGATGTCGTGTTGACTGGCAAGTAAGCAAGGTGGATGGCACTCAGGGACGGCACATTCATGTGGGCATTGCACTGGTCCACAAGAAACAATACCTTGTGGTTTGTTGACGTAAACTTGCGATCCAGTTTTTTAAGCCTGTTTTGAAAAATGCCCGACGTCATCCATGCATTCCTGTTAGATGCGTAGTCCATAAGAAGCGTTCCGATGCCTTTAAAACATCTAGGTTTAGTGGCTTTTCCGATCACCAACAGGCGACATTGCTCAGTGCCAGACATGTTGGCCGCAATCAAAACAGACACCCGGTCTTTACTGTTTTCCTCCAGTGCAATCATCGTTCTTGAATGCCACAATGGTAACATTCAATAAAAAGTGCGGTCTTGCGGCATTAGATATCTTCCGGCTGATATTCGTTCATGTACTCGCGAAGCTTCTCTTCCTTCCACGTCATGCATGTTTCCTCGTTGACTGACAGCTTTTCTCTGCTCACATTCTTAAAAACGAGGTCATGACGATGCTTGAAGCGTGTTAGCCATCCATTGGAAGAAGCAAAGTTGTTGATCCTTAACATAGTTGCAAGCGACAAGGTTTTCGCTGCAACAATATCACCACTGAGGGGAAGTTGTTAGCTTCGTGCTTCCCAAATCCGAAGGAGCAGCGCTTGCTCTAACTCCGGGTCAGCGCTGGTGTGCGTTCTCTTTCGAGACATCTTGAATTCATCATTCTCAGAAGCATCCAGAACCGAGCGCTTGTTCTTGATCAAGTTTGAGAGGGTGTTAGGCTTGATGCCATATTTCTGTCCAATGTCTCGCTTGGCGGTGCCTCCTTCCTCAACTTCTTTCAAAATCTTGACTTTCGTGGTCAACTCAAGCGTGCGATACGATCCCCAGTTTGTCATTGTCGCGACTGCAGCCGAAATGCAACACGTGGAACCACCAGTGGAACATGCCCAGCGCACTCCCGAACAAACTCGAGGAATGACGCAGAAAGAAACAAAAACGTGCCAACGTGCAGCTTGCGCCGGTCTTGACTGTTTAATCTTGCCGCTTCATGAGCTGTGGCGCTGTGGTCGGCTGGGATGCCGAGGATACCAGTGTGGTACACAAAGCTGTTTTTGCACTTTAAAACTTGGAAATTTATCAAATATTACGGTTGCCTCGAGGCTTTCGATTGAAAATCGACTTCTAGTTATCTAAATTTTTAAACTTTTCGCTTCCAATTACCGAGCATTTTTTTCCAAAGGATTGCATGCAGAACTGGTGGGACCTTCACTTCACTTCCAATTAACTGACAATTCCAATCAAGTGACTTCAAATTATCGGAAGTTGACTGTACTTGCCAAGTTTTTTTTCGCAAGAAAAGATTTTGATCTTGGCTACAGCAATAGAAAGGAGTTGCAAAAAAATAGTTTGCGCTGTCGGTTTGGTATGGCTTGGCATCCCGCAGTATCTCTGTGCTTTTTTGCCATGCCAAGGGAAAAGTTTTAGTTGCTGTGATCGACTTGGGTAAGTGATGTAATTTAACAGTGTTTGACTGAGCCAAAAAAAAAAAAAAAAAAACACTGTGCAAGAGTCAAGAGCGAACAAAAGAGCTGTCTATGAAGATGAGATGTTGTTTATAATTAAGCCTTGTTTACCAGCGCCAGACCCTATTCTATGAACCACTGCTAAGCAACGAATGGTAAAAGATGTTTCTCACTCTCCCAACTCACTTTTTCATTGACATATTTCTTAAAAATGTAAAGCCGTTTCTTTTTTTTCTGCTTGTTTACTTATATACCCACATGTATACGTTTTAAGCTGTGTTGTTAGTGTGTATATGTTTGTGAAACTCAGTTAAGAGAATCTTTGCTTCACCATTACTGGCTTGGTCTTGTCCAGTGAGTCTGTGAAGCAGTTGCATGAAACTTGTTGTCTGGTGAAGGCACTCTTCTCTACTTGTTATTTGTCCATTCATGTCCCAGCCAACCTGCATCGTTTTTCGAGGCTGAAAAGGACTGCTCATTCAGACTGCAGGTAGCAAAAGTTTCTGCTACCTATACTAAATCAAAAACAAGTCCCTAGGGAAATTTCAGGGAAACATTGGGACTGAATAGAAAATATGTTCCTACCATACAATACCGAGCATTCCACAATAAGGGCCCACCCCTCAATTTTGTAACATTGAGAAAACATGCAAAAGACATATCTTACCATATTGCTGAGCTAAGAAGCACCTATCTCCCTTTTTTGCATGATTATCTCCAAATTTTTAGTGAGCGCTGGCTCATGATTTAATGGTACTAAAATGTCTTGTGTCGTGTGCATACGACCTACAGTAGGCTCGTGATAATTCACTCGGATATTTTATACTCCTGGTTAATTCAAACAAACTTTAAAATTTTGGTTGTCCCACTTTGTTTTTAATGTACTTATAAATAAGCCACTTACTAATTTGAGCAGTGTTTTTGTGCAACTCATACTTTTTGTTCTCGCGGCCCTGTTTGGCACGCTTCTTTCCGAGCACCGGTGCACTGCGGGGAAGCAACGCAAGCGAAGCTCACTTTCGTGGGTGTTGCTTTTCCGCAGTGCACCGGTGCTCGGTAAGAAGCGCACTCGACAAGGCTAAAGAAGAGGAAACGTGAGCGATTAAAACAGGTACCACACAGCAGTTTCCTTAGCAGCTTGCACGGACGCTGTGATGTGGCGGCATGACATAGGTCCACACCACAGCATCCGCGCAATTTCCTATGGAAGCTGCCGCGCGGCACCCGTTTTATCGCTCATGTGACCCCTGCCTAATAGTCCACAATAGAGACCTTTTTTGTTGGATAAACAAACTTAAAGTGTTAAGCTGGGTGAGTTGGCAAACAGTAAACATGATGAAAAAGAGGCCGCATCTCCACGTGGTGAATGATGTTGATTGGGGCGAAGTTATGGTGGTGAGGATGATACTTATTTTATTGTTCATAGGTAGTGCTGATGGTGCTGATTTTTTTTTCATTGCTCATAGGTAGTGCTGAGTTCTGGGTTGTGTTTCGACTTCATTATTACCGCTTTGTGGTCGGTGAAATGAAGGGCCAGTGGTTCTCCTAGCGCAGGGGTTCTCAAACTGGGTTCCGGGGAACACAGGGGTTCCACGAGCTGGTTTCATGGGTTCCGCGAACACCCAAATTGCCACCCCCCCCTTTCCCCAATCCCCCCTCCCCCTCCCCCGCCGCAGGCTGCACGGCAGGACCATGCAAAGCGCCTTCATCTCACTTTGTACTGACATCGCAATTGATATGGTGGGGATATATGGGAAGCAACACGAGCATAATTGCCTATAATTGTGCATCTGTTGCTTCTCGGTCGGCAAATATAGAGGAGGGGGGGGGCGGGAGCAGTGTTCCGTGGCAGTTTTTGAGGCTTGCTGGTGTTCCGTGAGACCAAAAAGTTATACCGTATGCACGCGTGTAAGGGCCACACTTTTTTTTCAAGAAATGAGGACCAATTTTTAGGGTGCGGCTCATACACGCGACGTGCAATTTATAAAGTAAAAAGAATGTACCAGATAGCGAACGAAGAACGTTTATTGCAGTACACGGCAAATGTGCTTAATCGTCGTCGCTCAACGAGTCCTCAGACTCGGAGTCCGAGGTGGTCTGTTGCGCATCATCGTCCTCTCACAAGCAGTCGTCTTCAGTACCATCCAAGCTGTTGGATATACCGGTGACCTTAAAGCTTCGGGATACAACGTCCGTCGATACCGAGCTCCACGCTGACAGGATCCAACCGAGAACAGTCGCAAGCGGTGCCCTCTTCAGCCGTCCGGTCGGCGTCTGCTCATGGCTGCCGCTTGCCATCCATTCAGTGTAGAGCCCTCGGAATTCAACCTTAAAAGGTTGATTTATGCTGACGTCGAACGGCTGCAGCATTCCAGTGAGGCCGCCCGGAATCACGGCCATGTCTGTGCCGACACGGCGCAGCTGTTCCTTCACCTTATCAGTAAGGTGACCGCGGAAGCTGTCAAACACTAAAAGTGACCGTTTGGCCAACAACGCTCCCGGTCGGTTTTGCCAAACACATTTCACCCAGTCGAGCACCAAGTCATCATTCATCCACCCCTTTTCTTGGGCTCGCACTATGATTCCCTTGGGGAACACTTCGCTGGGAATCCTCTTCCTTTTCAACACAACGTACGGGAGTAACTTACGCCCATCCGCAGTCACACAAAGCATCACAGTGCAGCGTTGGCGCTCAGCGCCGGTGGTCCGCACGGCGACGCTCTTCTTGCCTTTCAGTTCGACTGTGTAGTTCTCCGGACTGTCAAACCATACAGGAGTTTGATCAGCGTTTCCTATTTGCGAAAGTTGATAATTATGTTCATGGTGAAGGCCAATGACGCACTTATGAAAACTAAGCACCTTGTCGTTGTAGTCTTCTGGCAGCCGCTGGCTCAACGTGGTTCTTCGTCGAAAGGAGAGACCCTTCCTTTTCAGAAACCTTCGCGCCCAGCCAGCACTAGCCTTGAAAGTCCCGGCCGGTATGTTCCTCGCACGTGCCAATGCTAGTGCCTTCACGCGCAGCATGTCCGTTGTGAGTGCAAAACCATCGTTCCGCACTTCAGTCACATAGCGGAACAAGTCTTCTTCCAGTTCCGGAAACTTGCATGGCTTTCCTCGGAAAGCGCGCTTTTTGCTGTTGGTGTTTTCCAAAGCTTCCTTTTGAGCGCACCATCGTCGAACACACTTTTCGTTGACGTCGAATTTCCTGCCGGCGGCACGTTTCTCGTTCTCGAGAGCAAACTTGATCACCTTTAACTTGTAGCCAGCCGTGTAGCTATTCAGGTACTTGCCCATTGTGCCACAACGTAAACGCTCGGTAGAAGACAAGCAAACATGAGAGACAACACGGCATGCACAACTCCAGCAAATGGCCGGCTGAACTGGCTGAACTGCACAAGTTGGTGATGCAAACAATGCAAATGCCGATACGGATGGCGCCATCTATCGACAACGCTTAGAAGCTAGCATGCGGGCACGCATTTTGAATGCGTATTGGTCAACGAAGGTGTAAGTGCGGCCCTTTTCTTTTCGAATATGTAGTTCAGAGAAATGGGGTGCGGCCCGTACACGGGTGCGGCCCTTACACGCGTGTATACGGTAGAACCCCTGTTCTATCGGATCAGCTTGGATCTGCTAGAAGCCGTGGGAACGCATCTCCACCGCTTAAGTCAACGGTCCATGTCAGAAAGCGAATGTGTGGTATGGATCGTGGTTATATACGCAGTTGAGCATTTGACCGCAGCGCCCTCTCGTCTATAAACGTTGAGCCAATGCGTGCAAAGTTTAACATGATTATATATGCATTTGACCGCAGCGCCCTCTCTTGTATAGACGTTGAGCAGCGTAGTGTAGCGTAGTGGTTAAGGCGTCTGCCTCGTAAGCAAGCAGTCCTGAGTTCGAACCCCCGTTCGGGCGTACATCTTTTTTTTTAAAAGTGGGCCGATCCCGGAGGCAGTGCAATTGATGTGAGCACGGACGCCAGATGGATGGACAAGGCTAGACCCTAAGGAGCTTCACCCCTAAAATTGTGCACAAAGAGACTGTCTGTGTTCTGTGTTTCTTCCTCTCATATCCTTATCTCTGTGTGCCATTTTTCAACATGCTGAACAAATTTAATTTTTTTTTTAGGTATTATGTGCTATCTAAATAGTTCAAAAAAATAAACAACATTCTTGAGGGATGAATAACTTTGTCATAGTGTAGAAAAGTGTAGGGCAATGTGTACTTCCAGTCGTATCTCAATATACGTACCGGAAGTACACTGCCCTACACTTCTTTGCACCGGTGCAAAAGGTACAGGTAAATCCAATAAGCCAAATGTGTATAGCAGACAGGACTCATATTTCAATAGCCATTCAAAGCCCTGTCCATGGCTTTGAGTTTTTATCCCATTCAGTTAGTCTTGTTTTACGCTTTGTGCCTTTTACCTGTCGGCATTGGGGATTCAGAAATCCCGCAGCATTTTACTGAGGAGGGTATGCTTTACGGCAGTGTGACAGAAACTGCAATGTCTGCTGTTTACTTTTCCAGAAATCATAGACGACATTGCGGACCACACTGACCGAATGAGGGACCGCCTTCTCCGCGAGACGAAGAACGTGCAGATAGTGGACAGGAAGTCCGGCACCTGTTGTGAGTACTCGTTTTGGTGTGCCGCAGATTTCAGGCAAACCCTGCACCACTCCATCGGTGGCTATGGAAATGTTTCCAAGAGTGCGTGCAGTGCCTCTTCCTGGATTCACAGTAGAAGCCATTGGTTATTGGAGGAACACTTGTTATTGTAGCCGTTGAAAGCCAATGGCACTCGATGGGTTGTAGAAGAGAGTAAACATTCTTCGTTGTCCTAAGTATGGCAGGGGTTGTAAAAGCAGCTGAAGATCCTAGTTTTAGCATTTAGAACACACATACACCTTTATCCAACAATGATGAGGCTAATGCAATCCACATACCGTATTTACTCGAGTGATAGCCGCACTGTTCATGAAGAAAGCGCAAGGGTTCGCTTTTCCGCGGAGCACACGGCCTGCCAATCATTGCGATCTGCAGCATGATCCCAGCGGCTTACAGGACAGAGAAAACGTCTTCGCGCAAAGATACCATCCGTGAAGATTCCATTTGTATGGAGAATCATGTTCTGTATTTGGTTATTCGCTATGCTATTTATGCGCAACGTGATGATTGGCTGTATATTTGTTCTATGGGAAAGTGGACAGAAGGGTCTTGCTCATAATTAGTGCGGCTATTACTCGAGTAAATACGGTAGTACAAAATCTGATTAACACATCTGTATTTGAGTGTGTTTGAGTGCATGTGCTCGAGGAGACAACACACTGGCACACCATTTATCACATAGCGCTGGAACAGTTCCAGTCTGCACATACAAGGTATTCAATGATAAACAAAAACAAACACGATCAAACTTCCGAGGGGAGTATGTCGCTTTTGGTTCGCCATTCTTTTTGAGGACCCGCAATGAGTGGCACTTGCTTTGAAGGTCTCGTTGCCGAGGAAATATTGCGGTACCTCCAGAAATTTACTTATACTGGATCGACATGCCTTCCTAATCCCTTGGGTGAGGAGAATAAGCACTTGTTCCTCAAAGAAATGACAAAACTGCCAAAGGTGGTGTGGGTGCATCTTCATGACTACCTATTTGAGCCACCTGTTCCGGACATGTCATTGTAGTCGGAAGCTTCATCAGCTTTGTTGTCATATTCACAAATTCATAACAGTACTTCTCTGACACCGTTGCAAAATGATGACGACAAGAAACAAAAGAAGGTGGAGGTGGGCGAAGCGACGAAAGGCCAAATATAAAGACGCGAGTACCGCTGCGAGCCACCGCTAGCCGCCGCGAGCAACGGCAACACTGCGAGCGAGCCGCCGTGAGGAACAAGAAGTGAAACCTCAGCATTTTTTTTTCTATGCGTCTGCGAGGGGGAGAGGGATGAAGGTGCTTGGTGCGTCGCTTTCCCCTTCCCCCCTTGTGTTGCGAGGGGCATGCGTGGGTGGCGCTGGCCGTGGCAGCCACGTAAAGTGCAAAACTCGACGCCAGAGGGATGCGCGCGAGCGGCGGCCCGCCGGTTGCTGTTGTTTCGGTTATTTTCATGCGCCAAAAGCTTTCTGAAACAAGAAGCGGTGCGATGCCAATGCGACGCCGGCTCGGTGACTCGTTAGCTCTGCGCTCGGTGCGGTCGCAAAATTTTGTCAATAATGTAGGTCGAATTTCTCTAGTCGCGATTGTAGGTCGACCCTCTCTTAACTTTTGACATTTCCAAAAAAAAAAAAAAAGGTCAGCTGTGAATAAAACGGTACTTAGCAATCCTAGGGTTGCCCTTTTAAACCAGGAAAAACTGAGAATAAATGCACACCAGGTTATAACAAGCAGGAACAACCACCTTTCTTTTTGTCACTTTTCGAGCGCAGCTCTTAGGCGCCCGTTTCCAGCTTGAGCGGCGTCGCCTTTGCTGTAACCGTAAGGTCACGTGACCCCCCAGGTCACGTGACATAGGGATCACGTGACCCCCCCGGGGTCACGTGACCTGGGGGGTGATTTTATATTTCAGAGCACAGTTCTTAGGCGGCCGTTTCCGGTTTGAGTGGCAAGGAGGACAGCAGTAGGAGGGAGGTGGAGGAGGAGGGGGAGGATAGAGGAGGGGGCAAGGGGAGGAAGTTGAAGGATGAGGAGGAGGTGAAGTAGAAGGAGGGGTGGTGGAGGAGGATGGGAGGAGGAGTAGCAGGCAGGATCACGAGGGAGGAGGAGGGAGGAGGGGTATGCCCTCCCCTCAGTACCCTTCCCTCCTCCTCAAGAGCTGCACTCCAATTCGGCGTTAGAGGGAGTTGTAAATGGCTTTCATTTTTTTGTTGTTGTATGCTCAAATTGTACCTTTGGGATGTTGGTGTGGCCCCAAACTCGCCCCACCTTGCGGAGTCATGGAGAAACCGTGCTATACGCTCGTTTTGTTGGACAGTCGAGCGTTAGGAAGGACTGGAGGATGGATGACTTTGCACAATAAAAATCTCTGAGGTCATGGCACCGCATCCTCTGATTGCCCAAGCTCAGCAGCGTCTATGCCATCCCTCGTGTCAAGAAAATCAAAAGAAGTTCCACTTATGGCATTTTGTTCATGCTGGTTGCGTGTCGGCCACTCGAAAGCACGACACTTGTGCATTTCTAGACCGTTACTCTTGCACAATTGTTCGCTAGTGAACCAAGAGTCGCCGTGCACCCACCCAAACACAAGGTAAACGTAGGAGAACTGGAGCTATCTTTCACCTCCCATCACGGTGGCTGGAAGTTGCTCAAATACCTTGTATAGTTAGACTGAAGGGTTTGTAGCCTTTGCTAAATAAAATCTATGCACAATCTAGGAGAAATAGTTGCGTATAAAACATTGTCAGAATTATTTCGAGCACACAGCAAACGAATGATGCATAAAATACGTGCTGGTCGGAGATGTTTCAGGGCCACTTCATGGGCAGTTTCACGCGACCTACTTCTAGCTCAAAATATCGCCGGATGCCATCTTGATTAGCATTTTGCCCTATGTCTTCCTATGTGCAGAGGCAGCATTTTCTGACTCACTCAAGCCATCTTGCGTCGTGATTAACCACACCGGCCAGGGTAGTCGGGAACATAAAAGAGCGTTGTCTGGCACTTGATTTTCATACGTACCAGTCTTGATTTAGACTTAAAAGACAGGCCAGAGATTGAAAAGTCGACCTGTCGGCAGCAAAACTGGCCTCCATCGATGTCGCTAGGAGCGACTCCATAAGGAAGACGCACAGTAAGCGTTAGTTTTTGCAACACCAAATAAGTCACTTGTGGTACTTATACTTTGCTCTGTAAGTGACTAAGCCACTCACCATGCTTGTGCGTTTCACCAACACCAAGAACGACGCCAATTACTAAGCGTCTGCACCCAAACTAGTGGGGAGGGGGTCGGACGCCGCTCCTCAACGTTATGGAAGTGAAAAGGCGTTCCATGAAACCACCTCGTAGATGACGCTAGTATGTTCTCTCGTCGTAAACAGTCGGAGGCAGTTGCAGTGTACTTGATCGCACTCAAGCATAAATGTTCCATAAATTACAGTGGTACAACAGGCACCTCTTATAGCACAGTATGGAGTGCAGGTACCTCCGCGCCCAATGGTCTCCTAGAGAGCAGCAGTTTGGCCGCAGTTACCAATAATTTCACGCGGGCCACTTCATCCCTGAACAGTTCATACCAGACATTCCACACCTAAGTCTCATCTCAAGACGTTTCATCCCAAAAAACTGCACCCCATGGACGTTTTATACCCAGATATTTAGTACCTCATTTCACAATACCTCTTCTCAAGGCAGTTATCTCAGATTTCTCATGCCAACGTCATTCCATCCCGGAGAAGTTGATTGTAAAGTCCCTGGATCCTGGGAAAGTAACTCTATTGTCTTCCCTGCCTGCTAACAAGACAGATACCAACATACAAATGATTGAAACCTCCCAAGGTCGGTCTCTGTTGTCATGGCAATGGCCATTTTGGTCCTTTCAAATCTTCGAAGCTTCAAAAGGGTAGTTCTGAACCAGCCACGCCAAGATCGCTAGGGAGTGAGTGTCTTTGGTGTCTGTATGCAATCAATTTGTCAATCATTCTTATCTCCACGGACCTCTTACAGTGATATTGTTCTTTCTTACCTATGTCAAGTCAGGAAAATGATTTTTCAATGGCGCCAAGCACTGACGCTGCATGTTCTGGCGGCGTGAAGATGTGCACCTTTTTCTCCGGTGTGCGGATAACAAAATTCTGGAATACAAGAAACATCTTTATAAAGTAACCTGTCACCGCAAATTTGGATAGATTCACCAAGAATGGAGAGGTCGGGGAGAAACTGCTCATTCCATGAACCAAAATAGCAACCACACGGGGAGTTTGGCTCTACTTTCCCAGGATCCAGTGACATTAGTGATGCCATGAGTGTACAGACCATGCACGAAGGCCTTATATGGCACAGCACTTTAATATAATGCATGTAGAAACGAAACGTCCAGCATACACACGGGCTATAAAACGAATTTAGTACCGAGATGTTTCGGTGATGCCCTCTTATGACTTTCGTCTCTGATGTCACGACCAGGATGTGCCTCGCTGTGATGTCACGAGTTGTGATCTTGGGTACTTAACATTTGTGGCGAACTACAAGATTGATGATGAGTATAAAAAGAATGGTGGAAGCTTGGATTCATGGTTTTCTTAAACCAACACCATCAAAGTTGACCGTCTGACATTACTCTTATTTCAGTAAACGAAAGCTGAACTAATTCCACTGAAGACGTTATAGTGAGCGGTTGACTGATCGTAGGAAGCTGACCATAGGGACGCTTTTGGTCGCGCATGTCTCCATAGAACCACAGCATGATGAGCGAAATTGCGAGTAACAAGCTACGTTGAGAGGTTCATTGTTCACAATCTCTGCGTTGAGGTATCGTGATACGACACGTCTTGGGATGGACAGGCATTGGTATGAAGTTTACGGAATTAATTCTCTGGGATACAATGACCGGAAATGAAGTGAGTATGCTGCGAAATGGCTCTACAGGGTGCGGCAGTAAAAACTTTCACATTTGGGACGCCTAGTAAAAATCGAATTTCAAATGTACATACCTGAAACTGGGCACACGAACGTCGTTTATTCCAAAGTTTTTTTGCCTATTTTTTCCAGACGGCAACTCAGGAGTATTGAATTATTAGAAAGATAACAAAAATGGCAGACGTGCATTTCCTATGGCCTATACCCGCCCGTTCGCCGTCTGCTATCTAATTCGCGACGCCGCTCCCAGGTGGCGCACTGAACGCAGAAACGCGGGAAACGCTGCACGAAAGGCTGGCGTCGAGCGAGATAATTGCAATAAAAAGTGATTTGACCGAAATATGTGAATGATTTTCCCTTTTACTTGGCATTTAGAAACTGGCGGACGCCCTCGTTTAATAAAAATATGTTCTAAAGCAGACGAATGTGTGTCCTCCTTTCTCGTCTGCTTATTTGTTGACAGCTCCGTTCCCGGTGAAAGCTCCACTTTGGAATCAAGAGTGCCGCCCCTGAGGCATCTTGATTGTTCCTATTTATTGTTTTTGTTGCACTATCTTCTGCAGTTATTATCAAAATATTTCCGCGCCGCCCTGCAATGCCGCAATACTCGGCAAGTGAGTGTACCCAGGCAGTCAAGTGGTACGTGGAGCGGAACTCGGTGACCACAGCACAGCGAAAATTTCGCACTGCATTTCAAAAACGCCCGCCTTCACGCCCGTCTATTTTGACTTGGGCAAATCGTTTTATGAGTGGAGAAGACTTTAAAAAGACGAATCCAGTCAGTGAACGTGAGAGCCTGCTCAAAAATGAGGAGCTCATTCAAGAGGTGCTTGCTGTCTTCGAGAGCGACCCGCAATTGTCAACAAGACGAGCAGCCAGGTTGTTTGGAATTTCGGAAAAAAGCGTACGACGGATCCTGCGGAAAAATAATTTGCGCCCGTGCAAGATGCAAGTTGTCCAAGCCCTGCAAAACGGCGACAACGTCCAACGTTTAGAATTTTGCAAGGCGGAGTTGTTGCGAATTAAAAGCAACCCGAGGCACCTGCAATTTCTTTTATTTAGTGACGAAGCAAACTTTCACCTAGATGGACGTGTGAACCGCCAGAACAGCAGGATATGGGCTCGCAATAACCCTCATGCAGTGGACGAACGGCATCTCCATTTACCGAAGGTAACAGTGTGGAGTGGGATTTGGCGTGAAGGCATAGTGGGCCCCTTTTTTTTCGATGGCACCGTTAACGCAGATGCCTACTTGGACATGCTGAAAACGGAAATGCTCCCTGAGCTTGAAAGGTACCACATGACAAAAGAAAACTGTATATTCATGCAGGATGGGGCGGCTCCTTATTACGCAAAGAGTGTGAGGGCATGGCTCAATAACAGGTTTCCTCAGCGGTGGATGGGTCGGGGATCAGATTATATGGACTGGCCTCCACTATCCCCCTACTTAAATATGTGCGACATTTTCGTATGGGGATTTATAAAAGGACTTGTCTACAAGAAGAGGATCCCCAGCATCGAAGAGCTGAAAGAAAAAATTGAGGGCGCGTTCCTCGAGATCGACGATGGGATGCGCGAAAGGGCTTTCCTGGCGTACGAAGCTCGGCTTCGGCTTTGCGAGTCTGTGAATGGCGGGCACATCGAATCGGCCGAACCTTAGTCGTTTAAAGGGCCGCTGCAGCATCAACATTATTTCAAATCGCCGTGACAGAAGAGGAGTATGAGAAGATGTATTTTTTTTTAGAATAAACTATTGAATGAACGCACAACTTCCACTTCCTGACGGAATTTAAACTATTAGTTTTCCTCTTACTTTCTCTCGTGCTGCTTGCCGAACGCGAAGAGCAAAGTAGAGGCTGCTGATAGAGGTACCAATGGGAAACCAGCTAAGAGACGACTATCTCTCTCAAATACCAGCCATTTTATCACCGGCCATCTGAAATGACTCCAGCGCCGTAAATATTGCTCCAATTAATATGATTTCTTTTTTTTTTCCAAAAATGTCTTGCGACATGTGTGTTAATTATACCCAAGCTGTATGAAAAAAAATTACTTTATGTGTTACAGCGGCCCTGTAAAAATCACAATAAAATGATAACTCAAAACGAACTTGTCTGCAACGGTAGCAGCACCACTTGCTATTCCAGGCAGTAAATAAATGATCTCGTCGCATCATGGTGTCTTCTTACTTGCATGACGATTTGTCAGAGCTTGACTTGAAACAGGTAATTTCAACTATCGTTCATATATTTCGCTTAAATCACTTTTTATCGCAATTATCTCACCCGACACCAGCCTTTCGTGTGGCGCTTCCCGCGTTTTTGCGTTCAGTGCGCCACCTGGGAGCGGCGTCGCGAACCAGATAGCCGACGGCAAACAGGCGGGTATAGGCCATAGGAAATGCACGTCTGCCATTTTTGTTATTTTTCTAATAATTCGCTACTCCCGAGTTGACGTCTGAAAAAAATAGGCAGAAAACTTTGGAATAAACGACGTTCGTGTGCTCAATTTCAGGTATGTATGTTTGATATTCGATTTTTGCTAGGCGTGCCAAATGTGAAAGTTTTTATGGCCGCACCCTGTAGATACTGCACAAGTTCTGCTGGCATGAAATGTTGTGGTATACAATGTTCCTGGGATGAAAGGTATTGGGATAAAACATCTTGGAATAAGATGTCTTTGGTTTGAAGTGTCCGAGATGAACTGTCCTGGGATGGAGTGACCTGGGGTGAACTGTGGCAGAGCCCACTTCTTGATCGGCAAAGTTAAAGCTTTCTATGCTGCCGTGAAGTCAAGCAAGCAGAAGTGATGGCAATGCTAGACAGTTGGCACTAAAAGCTTCCTCGAGCCTTCATCACTCGCAATCATGGAGGTAGGAATAAGAAGAGGCGACGTAGAACGAGAAAATCCCAAGTGAAGTCGGAGGTAGAAGCTGTGGTTGATAGAAATGCCCCAAAGGGTGCCCAAGTCCGTCCAATAGCGTTTTTTTTTGTTTTGGTCATCATAGGGGGCCTGTCACTCAAACCCGGAAGTCTTCCCTGGCTTCTCCTTTGGTGGTGTCATGTTGCCCCCAGATGCTTCCTACCTCAATGCCCGCAATGATGGCATATCTTTATGGCTAAGTTGACGAGTCCACATTCATAGTTATCATGTGCTATGTAGTCTATGTTAATCCTTCACAAACCTTTTATATCCTGTGCACATAACTTTGTAGGTTTCATTATGGTGATATGTTGGGCAGTGTCACGTTTTATGGCAATCGCCCATTTTTTGTGCACAACTGTATCTCTCCTGAAAGCAGAAAGGGTACCTGGTAAGCGAAGAACAGTATGCACCAGAGTTTGCCATAATCATGCATATTATTCATGGGCCCATCAACATTGCAGTTGTAGCACATCATAAGTAAAAATAGCCACATATGTTTGCATGCAGCCTCCCTTTCAATAATGTGGTCAGTCGCTTACTTAAGCTACTAATCGTGATTTGATTGTGACTTTCTGCTGCAGCTGCCCTGCTATTGTAGGCTGACCGCAAAACTGGTACAAATTTCCACGCACTTGTGATAGTAAAACCTATTTTGCTGGGCCTGTTTTATGACCATGTCGCTCTTATGCATTTCAGGGTACTGGGTTGCCATTCTCGTTTTGATGGTTGCCATCGTCGTCATTGCTGCGGCATTTTGATTGCGTGCCGGTCAGGTAAATAATGAAACCATTTCTAACATACATGCTATATATATATAGTTACATCATTTTTATGCTCACATTATTCACTTAAAATGTATATGTTGCGGCTCAGTACTGAAGTTACCTCTGAAATACTGCTTTTTTCTTTGTTTCTAGGGTATGGCCTGCAAAGAAATTTGTTGTTGGGACTACCACAAAGCCTTTATATTATTTTGTACATATTATACAAGCTAATCTATTAGTGTGGCATATGCACGTTTATGAAGCTACCCAAGATTTTTAAGGCGCCCATTGAAGGGTCGATGTAATTGCCAGAAAAACGAACCTGGGGAAATAAATTATTTTTGTAGCAGCTGTGATGTACAATTCTCTTCAGTGTTGGCTCCTAGTTGGGGCAGTGGGATAGTCATCTGCTCAGTTGGCTTCACATTGTTCCTTTCTGCTCATATGCAGTGGGTGACCGACTTTTAGCACGTCGAAATTTTGAACAAGCCCAGTCACTTCTACATTCTTCAGTGGACTGGCATTTGAGTGTATAACAGTGACTGAAAATCTTAACAAAATACAACTCATTGCTTGATTTTATTTTTCCTTTTTAACGGCCATGTTACCGCTACCACGAACCAAATCACTGCCACTATAATTTCCCCTGTAGCCTCGACACAAAATCCTATGCATGTTGTTTGCAATGGGGAAGCTAAATCGAGGCTATAATGAGGCAAATAAATTAACTGCACAAAGGACAAGGACAGAGGCACTAACAAGTATGACACACGGAGCACAGACTTTCAACTGTTTATTTGGCAGAGGCACAGCAGTAGAAGTAGCAGTAATACTAAGCTCGTCATGATAAGAGGGAGATTCGTGGCCATCCAAATAGCTATTTCTTTATCTGATAGTGAAACTGAGTGCATGCTTATGCAGTCCTGAGCTTTCTTTTTAATGAAGTAGCTAGGCTTCCATGAGTTTTCTTTCTGTTACTTCCTTTGCTCTTGCGACAACACGTATCTTTCGTAAATCAGGGTAGCAGCCACACTTATTACAAAGCAGTGGCAGATGGTCGCCCGGGTTATTTTTTTATTGAAGAAGCCTCCCTTCAAAAAAAGTAGTGACATTCCTTAAAGACAGTGGTCTCACTATTATGCAGGCAGACAAGGAAGGCGGCTTTGCCGTCTTGCCTTTGGAGATGTTTGACAAAAAAGCCACGGAAGCAGTTAAAAAGCAACAGATTTTTGTCCTGTAAAACAAAAGAAGCTAGCTTTAAGGCTCCTGAAGGACCAGAACTTAGAGGCACTGGGCAAGACTGTCAAGAAAACAGAAGTTAACCATCTGGAGGAATTCTTCACAGGGAAAACCCACAAACCTGAATGCCCCCTTTGCGTGATTGTTTCCGAAAAGGGAAGTTGGCAAAAAGTCATTGGGTCATTCAAGGCCTCCAGGGCCATCTAAACAAGTTTGTGGGAGCGGATTCTTTCCTGGTTTGAAGTTCCAGTGAGGTGGTTCGTGAGTTGTAGAGTGGTTTTCTTTCGGCAAAGACTGCTTTCTCAGTGGACATTCAGGACCTTTTCTATTCTGTGCAAAACAAGGGCTTGTTCAGTGCCGTCAAGACGAGCATTGCGAGCCGCCTCGGTGGCTCCGAGGCGAGAGCGCTGGCCTACGGATCCCCATGTGGCGGGTTTGAATCCCGGCCGAGGTGCCCGCAATCTGACGGAGGCTTATTGCAGACAAGGCGCCGTGTCACCGAGCTTTCGGTTGCACGTCAAAAGATCCCCAGGTGGTCCAAATTAATCCTCAGTCCTCCGCTGGGGCGTGCCAGTTGCCCGTCGTAGGTTTGGCCCGTAAAACCCCCAACTTTGACTTTTGATTAAGACGAGCATTGCGGAATTAGGTGAAATTAGTTTTCAGAATGCAAGTGGCGCTAGCACCGAAAGTCTCCTTGAATTGCTTCGATTTTACTTGAGCTCTACGGTGATGTTGGACGAGGAGAGCTTCTATGTTCGAGAGACCGGCTATTGTATTGGATCTGCGGTTGCACCCATGTTTTGTGATATATATCTGCCTTTTTTCGACAGGCGCTTGCAACAACTGCTTTTGCGATCAGCATATAATGCGTGTTTTTAGGTATGTGGATGACTACCTTGTCCTTCTAGATATTGCACTGATCATGCTGTTTCTAGCATTCTATTAGCTTCATCTCAGCATCCGATGGCCTCAATTTTACCCATGAAGGGACCGTAAGCAGTTCCACTCAGTTTTAGACCTAAAACTAACATTCACTGACAACCACATCTGTTGGTCATACCATCTCAGGTCCAAGGAGGGCCTGTTGCCCTATGACAGTGCCCACTCAAAGCTTGTTATGAGAGCTATCATTATGTCAGGCTGTACCTCAGCTTTAGAAAAATCCTGTGTAGATGAAATGGCAACCAGTTTCCAACTTCAGTGTGGCCGCCTTACTGCTGCAGGGTGCCCCCAGCACTTGGTCTCTGCTGTATGTGAACGCCTTCTACAGAGGCTAAAAACCGGTTCCAAACAGCAGAGGCAAAAAGAAAAAAATGCCCATGCAAGTAATTCCGTACCATCATGGCCTTTCCCATAACTGGAAAGAAGTGGCTGCCAGATGCAGTGTCTCCCTTGTGTTTTCGGCACCTTGCAAACTCTATAAAGTGTGCCCTATGATGAAGCCCAAAGTGAGCACACAAAAAGGCAAAAAGGAGCACAGCAACCGCTAAATGGAATGCGCTTCAGGTGTTATTTATGAAATACCGCTTTCTTGCGGGCGAGTGCACATTGGCAAGTCTGGGCGATTTTTCAACTTGAGGGCTTGCGAACTCTTTCTGTCAATAGAAAACAACTCGAGCGGCAATCTGCCACTGCATTGTAAATAAGTTAGTTGCTACCCTGATTTGCAAAGGACATGTTCTTGCAAGAGCAAAGGAAGCATCGGAAAGAAAACTTGTGGAAGCCTACTTCATTAACCCTTTAACCACCAATCGAAAAAAATGTTCAAACTTTCCCAAATTTTATTTCCACATATTGTAGCTTACGTCGTTCTGATATTGCAAATACATTACTTGATTGGTTTCTGATTGGTGTTAACACAAAACTTTTAAAAGAAAAAAATTGATTTTTATGGGAAGCTTTTCCTCTGTGCATGTAAGAGTATAGAATAACACATGCTGAAATGCGCAGCATTTATTTGAACATACGCACCGTAACAAAAGATCAAGTGCCTAGACGTTTCTCCGCACCAACGCTAACAAATACATCTCAACTTGTGGTTTGCCAACGATTCCTTGCAAAATTATTAGCGCAAGGAACACCATCATCTCTTCGCGGTCTACCGGTTTCCATAAAGAACCCCGCGCTGCGAAATGCGGGACCGCGTAGCGGTTTGTCCCTGTCACAGTGAAATCGACAAGGTCCCAAATAAAAGAAAACCTCGAACCAGCCGAGAATGTCTTTTTCGTCAGTGGGTTGCCGCAGAATCCCAGGCACTGCACAAAACGGGAAACCTCGGAGGCGCGGGCGGCGGGTTTTCGGTGTTTATGCGGTATACGCGTTGCCACACTCGAGCACTACCCAGCGTGTCGCCTTTTTCGTCACTGTGGACGTCGTCTAAGTCCGTTTCGTATTCGAAATCCATGTCCGACTCACTTCCAGAGACGAATTCGATGTCTTCATCGTCGCCACTGTTTGAACTGCCGCAAGAGAGAGCCCGTTTCTGAGGGCCGTCACCGGCATCACTCATGCGTGCTGCCATTTCTGATCACTGTTGTAAGGCTAGATACACGCCAAAAGCGAAAACACGCTATATTTGCGCGACCTCTCCTACCCTCCAGTGTTGAAAATTGAAACTAAAGCCAATGGACGAACCTGTATCGTGTTTGGCAGTGAAAACAAACCATCATTTTGGCTGGACGAGTGTGACTCGTCATCAGCAATATTGGTACAACCTTCCATGACGAGTGCAGCTCGGGCCGGGTGGTTAAAGGGTTAAAAAGAAAGGTCACAACTGCATAAGCATGCAATCATTTCCACTATCAGATAAAGAAATAGCTTTTTTAGATGGTCATTTTTAATCTCCCTTTTAATGTGGTGAGCTGATTACTGCTACTTATACTGCTGTTTCTGCACCCAATAAAGTCGGAAGTCTGCGCTCCATGTGTCATACTTGTTTCTGCCTCTGTCTTCTTCCTTTGTGCAGTTTATTTATTTCCCTAGACATGAATCAACTAGCCTGTCAAAAGGTATTACTTGATGCTATGTTTGGAATTTGCCTCTTTTTTGCACCAACAATATGGATTCACGCTTTTGTTTTTGACCTGTTCACGGAGTGATCATGGTTGTCTGAATGTTCTGGAGATGCTACGCTGTCTACTGCTGTTCTGCCCATATGCTTTTTACTGCTGTCCTGCACATACCTTCTGCCGTTTTGCCGAAGCAGTGTCCAGTGGCGCTGACCACGTCTTTAACTGACACCAACTGACACCAACAAGATTGATTCGCACTTTCGTTTTGCGCTGTCTCTTCATGAATTCCACCAAATTCGTGGAGAAATCGTGGCCGATAAATGTTGGAGAGCTCTGCCGCTCGCTTTTGTTTATAGTTGTTTACGAGCAACTTGATTAACATTGCATCACATTTCGTAAAATTTCTTTTTTGCAAAACTTGATTGTTTTTATTGTGACATTCGAGCAATTTTTGAATTTCTGTACCAGCAATTGTGCGGCCGTGCAATGCGAAATGCTGAAGTGTAAAACAATTAATTGCATGGGGTTGGCTTCTGTGGTGCCATGCCATCCACAGAAGCTGTTGCATACAGTAATGCATGACCTTCAGAACACTTCTTTTTTTGCGCAGGACCTTAGTTTGTCAAAGGACTGCTTGTAGTTTCTCCTCTTTTAAAGTTTTTTTGGCTTATGGCACATGAAGCATGTGCCCTGGCTCAAGACAGCTGAAAAGTCGGAACGACGCTCTCGGCTAACACATATCAGTATTCCGGACCTCTGGGATAAAACATTGCTGTCGGAGCTCAAATCAAATAATCCAACATCATCCACAATTCCTACTGATGCTGTCATCCCAGAAACAAGCAGCAAACACAGTTAATTTGCGCGGACGAGGCCATCTGTAGCAGCCCCTGAAGCCATTAGGATGCCGCATTTGACAAAATCCACTGCCATGCAGTGATCTATATCTGATAAGTCGCCAGCTTGTAACCGAAGTTTAAAAATTGAAACCAAAATTAGTTTTTGGCTATTCACGAGATGGCGCAACATCTTCATGCCGAATTTGAATTTTGGCTTTGTGCGGAAATAATCAATCGCAAGTGATCGATCGTCTATGGGCGTGGTACGGAAAGAGTTAAGGTCATACGAGCATTTCCTAGACATGAGCTAAAATGCTTAGCTGCGCTTATTGATTCAGCAGTACTTAAAACAAATCAAGCAAATGCAAAGCAAACAATATTCAGAAGAGTTTGCATAATGGTACTCACTGTGCACTCTTACCTTTGTTTTTCTGTTGTATACTCGTGTTTGGGTTTAAGCCTTGGCATGAGTTTCCGAGTTTGGTACAGGTTTTATTGTTGTTATTATGACTGTTTTTAGTCCTGTGAGCACATGCAATTGGGGCGATTGATGGTGTAGAAGCAAAAATAAATATTGTCATACCCTAGTATATTTGATTTCATAAACAGCAGAAAATGTGACAATTGTGTCATTTTACAAGTGGCTAAGTTCAGAAGCTGCAGCAATTGTACAAGTGGTTTTTATAGTGGGTACTGGTTTTTATATTGGGTACCTGTCCATGTACTATCTACTCCCCACACCATTATTTTCTATCTAAAGCAGTATAAGGTCTGGTCTACATGGGTAGTTCAAATGGCATTGAGATTAAAGACAGTTAAAAGAAACAGCAAACTAGCATATGCTGAGAGAAGTGTATGGTCTGGATCGCAGGCTGATTTACTGCTGTCCTGTATGGTATTTTGTTTAATGCCATTTGAAACACCCCTGTGGCTGGGGTGTGAAACTTATAGCAGGAAGTGCTCATTTAAATGGAACTTAGCATGTACTGTATGTCCCACCCCTGCCCGTTATGATATGGATGGGCGTCCTCCTGGCGTGCAGTTGTGTATCGCTACTTCGTGATGCATGTTAAAGTTCCTATGCAGGCAGTGGTTCTGCACTTGCAGATTTTCTCGGCAGACAGACCAGATGCTCCTTGCGCTGACTAACTTTCCACTAAACAAACACACAACACAATTTTTATCTACTGCATGGCATCAGAGTCAGTGACACACACCATGGACTCGCACAGTTTTTTTATACTTGTATATTCTTTAAAAGCCTTTCTCATGGCGGTGATGACAAACACACACACATACATACACACATAGACAAAAAGTACAAAAGAGGTGTATGGCACATCATCATGAACACTTAAATAAGGTACACTGTATTTCAATCCTCTGGGTTCTTTTTTTTTTTCTTTCCAGTTTTTTTTTTTTTTTTTTTCAGAAATCACAATATTGACATAGGGTACTATGGCGGGTGTCACGTGGAGTGTGGGAATTCGGTTAAAACACGCGTTGTGATGACCCGTTCACAACATGTGTACAAGGTCAGCGCCTTTAGGAACACTTAGAACATCGAGCACAGGGGGGTCAGCATTCATTAAAAAAAGCGGAAGTCACATTCTTTGTCACCACGAAAATGCCTTTTGTGCATTGATGGTGACCAGCACGTATGTATGGCATGTTGCATCTGCACCAGGTAGCCTTGGAGATTGAGAACATTGAAGTGTCTTTGCAAGTTTCAAATTTTGTTTTGAGAGGCAGGACCAGCTCTTTCGGTTGGGAAAATTGAGTAAATGCCTACATGCACAAGAAAACTAGAAGGCAAAATGACTTTTTGCTGTGGGTCATGTTGCAACATTCAAATTGTACATTGCTATTGCACTGTGAAAGTTGTCTTGTGCGCAGAAGCACTTGCACATTTATTTCACTGTAAACTAAATTACTGCACAGGGAGGTGATCCTTTAAAGGGATACTTCAACGAAATTTGCAATATTCCCGTCGTGTTCAAAAATAGGTTGAATATGATCCACAATATCCGTAAATGACAATCGCACGTTTGTATTTTGAGCCTGGTGGCTGTATTTTTCGTTATAAACGGCCCACTCTGACAAGCGCTCGGAGAAGGCCCAGCTTAGAGCACGTGACATCCAACGCAATCGTGATGTAGGTCGTCTCAAGACGAGCAAAGCTACGACAAGGCTGACGTCGAGAGGATGGCCTAGTCGTTCCAGCCACCTAAGCGACTGCTTTTGTACGAATTTTGAGTGACGGGTTAATCTTCTATAATCTTCTAGGGGGACTATAGCGACTTCTGGGTCACACAAAAGGGACTCTCACAAAGAGGGGAGTTCCTCCTTCCCCCTTTCTCTCGTCGTGGCCGGAGACGAGACGACCTCCGTCACTAGCTGTCGAGGTTCCTAGACGAGCATTACAAACGAGGCGTTAGCGACATCCACCAGGTGCTCTTCGCTAATCGTTTAATTCGTTTTAAAATTCCTTTTTGAGACTTTTTTAACAAGATATTGGTATGTTCCATGTGATACTGCTCTTTTGAACACATATAGACCAAAAAATGAGCGCCGAAATTTCGTTGTAGTATCCCTTTAATATTGCTTATTTATGCTGGCCTGCCTTGAGTATTGATAAGGGTTGTAAAAGAACACTAACAATTGGCACTCCTATCTTCAATCTGTTTGGCATTTCATGTGACTGCAAGACAGCGTGAAGGACAATGTAAGCAGCAAATGTGCCTGGTCTTTTTAGCTTCAGCATGGATTCTGATATAGCCAAACAATATGCACTAGTGTGCCATCATGCCAAAAATAGTGTTGCATGCCTCATCACTAGGCTCTATACTCTGGAGTAGCTTGAAATAGGCTTGGTCCTTTACCAAAATGTCGCCAACTTTCCAATGGTTGTTTTGGGTGCATTTTTTTGGTTCTAGATGTTATACAATTATTTTAAGTACTTCAGTGGAAAAAAAAAAAAAAACAGATGGTGAATAATTAAGTACCATCATATGTTGATTCTGGACTAAGCACTCCGTGTTATCCCAAACATTGGTTTAACAAAGCATACTCTGTGTGCAAATGGAACATCAGGATGGCAATATGTCTTCCTCCATCATTTCAAATGACACCGTTTCATTGTGGTGCAAACTCATTAAACATTGAGTAAAATGTGTGGATTCCTCAAAGCCTTCTTCGGACCATTCTGAAAGCAAAAAACATAAATTTCTTAGAACTTGCGATTTTTTATTTTTACTAATTTATCAAAGATGCCATTGCTACCTGGTTGAGCAAAGAGAGCCATGGACAGCTATACAGGAGTTCATCAACGTTCAAAACTACCTGGTGTAGAGGCATATTCCCCCAATGGAAAAAATACCGAACCTGTTAGTATCGGGACGTTCCACAGAGAGAAATTCGTGCTCGAGGCTTGCAACAGTCACATGCACCAAACACCACACATTGAACTAGGGAACAGGAGACATGCAGTTCAGCTGTCAACAAAAACTGACTTCTGTCCGGTGGTAGAAACTGAACAGTAGGACACACGAGTGTGTCTCATGTTCTTGGCGATATTTTTTGGCAGCTTGAGATTAACGTTCTTGAATCATAGCCAGTATGTGCTGGTTGAGGGAATAAACAAAAATACAAGAAGTCATGACACAGGAGTATTTTGTGTAGACTGTTTCATTGATTGTATGGCACCAACAGTTCTAAAACACCGCTAGACACGTATGAGTGGAACATTCATACAACTCCATATGCAACTTCACTCTGCACACAAGTGAATTTAGGGAACTTTGTATGACATCTAACATACAGAAGAGAAGGTATTCCTCCAAGTACTACTAATACATCCAAGAAATAACATTGCCGTTTCTGTGCCGAAAAAAAAAAATTAAAGCAGGCACAAAATTGACAGCATCTGTACAAGACAACGGCGTTGCGTTATGTTCTGCCTGCCGTTACTTCACTTGCCTTTTTGCAGAGTTTGGTGTGGAATGGTGCCTCCTGAGGAGAGCATGAACAGTTCGCATGACTAGTCAGGTTATACGTGGCCAACACAATACAGCCAGGACCATCTACAAGGTGTTTCAAAGCTCTACTCGGGTGTAAACAAAAAAAAATCAATCTTGTAATTAAACCAAAGAGCTGAGTGCAATGAAATTCTTCAGAAAAGGTGTCTTGGTGGTGTATTTATTCCACTCAAATTTTATGATTGTAGGTATAGGGAAAATAATTAAGTAAGAAATCATTATGTTTTTTCCCCCTATGCACAGGGGGGAAAACCGTAAAAATCATGGCTGAAGCTGCTACTCGGGGATGGCAGAACATAGTGCAAAAGCGTCAAAGCTTCTTCGAGATGAACTCCCCAAACAGATTTAGCAGATCCGAGCGTGTGGTGTACCATCTGCGAGTAGCAGCGCACAGTTTCTACCATTTCCCCTTTGTACTACATAAAAAAAGGGGGGAAAGGGGTAATTTGTTTTTTAGTTCGCATTTACAAAACTTGAGTATGAGAAATGCACCACATAGACAGATTTGTGAGAAGTTTCAATGCACACCGGTCATTGGGTTGACTATACAATACTTATTTCTTTTTTCTTTTACGGCCGAATAGCGCTCAGGAACACCGTAGAAGACAAGGCCTGTGCCTTTCCTCCCAAAACGTCATCCCTAGTGGAACTACGTTGCGTCGCCTAGCCCGCGCCACCGTCGCCGCCAGCGCACCTTGCAGCGGCGACACACTAGCCATGATGTCATGCGCAGGCCTCCTCTTCTACGTCGTATCGCCCGGTATCGGTACAGCCGGCACACTTCATAAACGACAAATGGAATGCAGGTGCGACATGGGCAGCGGAAGCAAGCACGTGGCGAGAAAAATAAAGCAGCTGCAAGAAGTAGAAAGGCCATACAAGCATCTTTTTTTTTTTTTTTTTTTTGCTTCTCGTTTTGCAAGAAGAAAAAAAGAAAAAAGCCCAACCAACCACCAGCAGTGTTTTTTTGAAAGCAGAGCCAGATGAAGCGCAAAGATGGGAAAGTGGATCCAGTTGTCGGAACGGGTGTTAGTGCTCATATATATATATATTAATCTCAAATGCATGCTCTGTCTGGTGTACATGTTTCTCCCTGCTTGATCGTTGGAGCAGTTAGGACATTCGTCAAATTAATTAGTCAGTTTGGATGTTCGGACATCACAAGAAACTCAATTGTTCCATAGTTTATGCTTGAAAATTCTCATCGGAATTTTGTTCTGAAGCTAGGGGGACCCCTACGAGATTTTCGATATTTTCCAGGTACTCTTTTTTTTTTTTTGCTTCAATTGGGCAGATACTGTAGAAGTTTGGTATCGTTGTTGCTACCTGCTAGGCTCTCGAGAAGCGAGAGTTTGTATTCGAGCATCTCGATAGGATATGACTGGTTGGGGTGTTTGGGGAACCTTTCCCGCCGCTCTGGCATCTCTCGTTCAGCCTCGCTACACTCAATTCTTGCACCTGCCTTTCCTTTGTCGCCTCTGAAACTTGCGCAGTCTCCGCCCCCACTCCTCTTTCCAGTCGATGACGATGCTGGTCTTGTCCGCCGTCAGTCCCGGTTGTCCGTCGTGGATCTCCTCGTTTCCTGAATAAACGAGAGTAAAAGTGTTTATAGTGTTCATCGAAGAACTAATTCAGTAGAGGTCTGCAATGCAAGATTCAATCAAAAAACAAACAAAAAAATAATTTGACCGTGTTTCTTCTTTTTTTTTTTTTTTTTTTTTTTTAATTCGCGGTTTTAGAGAGCTTGAGAGCTTTGTCCCAAAGAATCGTTACATGTTGCCGTTTTTTCATGCCTTGATTTGCTTCGAAATGGGGTGAACACACCATTGGGCATCGTTAAACTAAAAATTCAAATTTTACGTAAAAAGAAAAAAATATATATATAAAGGAATACTGCGTCCCGGGAGAAATAAAAGGGCCTGCCATGCAACGAGGGAACCCAGGGACATGCTGCAAAGAACCTACCATGCAAGTCTGTCAATTTTTTTGAGTTATTAATAGAAATGAAGGCTTAATGTTCGCCAAAAGAAATTGCAGTTTATTTATTTATTTTTTATTTGTAAGAGTAAATTACGCATCGCCAAAAGCTTAATCTTCGCTCAAATGTAGTGCTACTGTGTGGAATTTACAGCGCAAATACGAGAAGGAAGGATAGACGAGGGAAACGGGATAGAGCGTTGACTAACGACCGACGTTTAATGATAAAGAGAGAGGAAAAAGAACCTGAGCATGCTTTTAAAACATACATAATGAAAACCCGCAAAAACATGCTAAAGCTTGAGTACTCCCATACACTGCCTAAAAATGAATTGCTAAGGATGCTAAGCTTCAAGCTGCGCACGTAAAAGATTTGAAATTTTGTAAAAAAAAAACTCCCTAAATGCGGCGCTAAAGAAATCCTGTGTACACTCGGCGAGGGAGAGCTTTCATGATCAAATGCAACGTCCTCAGGATTCTAGCTACGCAAGTTCCATCTTGTATGACGTCGCCGAGTCCATCATCACCTCACGCGGACGACAAAAGATTAAAAAAAGGGGCACAAATATCCGATTGGCTGTGCTTCCATACATTCACCGCGTTTCCCAGAAGATTGCATGCAAGTTTCACGTCAAGGTTGTGTTATCTGCACCGGACTAACTAAAGAAGTTGTGTCCGAAAATTAACAACAAGCAACAGCAACAGGGCGAGTGCGGAGTTAACATCAACAAAAATTCGTCGATTGCCCATATGCAGTCGTATAGGAAATATCATTTACTTGTGGGAAAGTGTATGTGGGCCAGACAGGAAGGTGTGTCAACGATTGTCTAAGAGAACATGCCCTGTCAGTAAAGTCGTCGCCAGCAGGCCACCTTGCCATACATGTAAAGGCCCGTTCACACTCTTGCAACCGAGTACGACCGAGAGAGACCAGACCGGTTTTTAAGCCTCTTGCGATCTCCTAGGACCAGCTCCGCTACCGCGCATCCGGCCCTAAAAAGTCGCAAAAGGCTTAAAATCCGGTCTGGTCTCTCTCGGTCGTACTCGGTTGCAAGAGTGTGAACGGTAATCCACCGTTTTTTTCATTGTCTCCGATTCGCTCGAAATTTTGCTAAACTAACCAACAAACATTGCTAAAATAGTATCCCAAATATTAGGTCAAAATATTGTTTTTTCGCGAAGTTATTGAATTTACAGTTTTGGTCTTCACCATGTTTTTCAAACTGAAAGTCTCTACTGGCAACAACAAGAAAGTGACGTCAGTGGAAGGCAGGGGTTAACTTTCTGGACTACAGAAGTTGTTCCCAACGGATTTGAAGCAGTTTCTTGGTGTCAAATGAGTGCTTTGGAAGCTCGCTCCCGTATCCGCGCTCCAGCACGGAACAAATGATTGGCATATTCTATTTCTAGACTAGTTGCTCGACTGGCAAGCCTGCCTGCCACTGACGTCACGGCACAGAAAAGTGCGCGAATATTTGAACATTGGTTTTTGCACCATTTTCATCTGCCGATTTCACAATACCTATTATGAACCAGAAAGGCTAAAGGCCGGGGAGTCAAAAAATATAGTTAGTTGAGGTAGCTCCAAAAATGGGTGGAGTACCCCTTTAAGGGACTGCCAGTGCTCCGCCTTGTTCAGGAAAACAAAAATCCTGAAACGTTTCGGGGAACGACGAACTCGCAAGCTCAACGAGGCACAAGCGTAAGCGCGCCGTCCGTAACCTTGTCACCAAAAAAAACTTTTTTTTTTTTTTTAATTCGCGATCTTTAAGGATCGTTGGCCGCTGTGAATATTTTAGTCGTAAACTTCCTCTTTTTTTCTATCGGAGTTTCTATGCACTTCTTCCCAGGCTTAATCGTTTTCAAAAATATTTTACGCGAGCAACTTAAAACTTAGTATCCTTAGCAATCCATTTTTAGGCAGTGCTTCTGCGGGTTTTCATTACGCACGTTTTAAAAGCATTCTCAGGTTCTTTTTTTCTTTTTGTTTATCATTAAACGTCAGTTGTTAGTCTGCGCTCTATTCTGTCTCCCTGGTCTATCCTTCTCGCGTTTGGGCTGTAAATTCCACATAATGATCAACCAGCTAGCCCACCAGATGATCGTGATGCAGTGCTACTGGTCCGGACCCAATGCTTCAGAGCTTGCCGTTATCTTACCTTAAAGTTGTAACAGGTTTTCTGAAATTTTCAGTGAGCAAATGGCGACCGACAAAGCTCACAAATGCAATGTGATGAGTGGCGTCATCTACCAGGAACGGGTCGCTAGCGAATATTGAAAGTTTCGCGAAATCACTTGTAATCTATATAAAAAAAAAAAAAAAAAAAAAAAAAAAGAAACGAGAAGCTTTTGATTTTTGGAATCTGGTCCGAACCACTAGTGCTAGATTTGGACATAGACTGAACGCTCAGCAACCCGTCGTGTGCATTTTTGCAACCTTTTTTTTTTTTTTTTTTTTTTTTTTTTTTTTGTGAGGGGAACACGTTGTTCTGGTTACTGATCACGACTTCTGAAGCACGTCAGGACCATCCAAACCAAGAGCGCCTAACGTCCTCAGGATATCCCTGACCGGAGATCAACTTCATTTCAATAAAGTATTCTCTCCCCTCCTCTCTCTCTCGGCTATCCGCGCTGAAGACCGGATTCCAGCGGCGATAAGCTCACCGAGGATGAGGTAGCTGCTCTTGACTTTGAGCTTGGGACACTTGCAGGCCAGGTCCGCCATGGGCACCCAGAGGAAGTCGTTGCCGCGCCGTACTTTGGAAGGCCCGTACTTAAAGATGTCGACGACCTGGATGTTGAACCGGACCCAGCTGCCCACCGTCTCCCGGGACATGATGTTCGCCTGGATCGCTGCAAGAAGTGAAGGGATAACGTATATCTCTATGAGAATCTGCTGGGTGTAGAACTTAATAGAGCTCCAATTATTCTGGAAGAGAGGGAGGTATAACCAAAGTCCGTGCCCTAGCATTTCGATGTCATCACAACGAGGTCGAGTGCAGGGCTGGGCCTCGGGTCCAGTCAGTTCGTCAAAGGTCGCTCAGCATCGGGCCCAATGGCTGAGTTGCAGTCCGAGTATGATGACGTACGGGGGTTAGGGAGAAGGCCGTTCACAGGCTTTGATAATTCTACGTTAGTTTAACTTAACCAGCACCTCCTGGATAAAAAATATTTAGAGCGCAGAATTTTCCACGCCATCTAGCGGAGGACAGCAAGGGGCACAGCTTATACGCCGAGCGCTGCGTCGGCATTCGGCTCAAACTCGTGTCCAATCACTGAGAACACGAGTTTCAGTCGAACGCCGAGGAAGAGCTCGTGTCCAAGCCCTTACTGGCTTCCGCTCGGCGATGTGGAAAAATTCAGCAATATGAGCCTTTGCTATCCAGGGGGTGTTGGTTAAATCTCTCTTTAACTTCCCCGTCCAAATAATCCACCGGAAGCACTTGAAGAGTTTTGTTTGAGCGCGATTTTATCGCTGCTGCGATTTAAAATACCTTAAACTATTCGCCGTGAGTGCCGGCTGCAGTGTAGCGAATACTGTAGTCTATTGCAGGTTAAGTAAAGCGGGCAAACCCCTCCCACAAAGCTCTCTGCTCGCTATGATTGGGGGTTTTTCTCCCCAGCGCTCACTCTACTAAAGTAGAAATTAAATCTTGGGTTTGGGCGAGTTGGCTTATACTGAGTTCAAAGGTTAAAAGCGCGAACGAAACGGGGACAATAAAGTCACAAAGACGACAGGACACGCTAACTCTCAACTGATTTTATTGAAAGCCATAGTCTTAAATACGTATACACACACTCATTTGCCCGACTTGCTTCACAACCAATCACCACTCTTACAAGCAGGCATCTAGAAGCGTCACTTCTTTTTGAAGCAGATAAAGGGAAGGCGCGCTAAAGCGTTTGTCATCAAAAAGACAGATGACAAATGCGTCAGCGCGCTTTCCCTTTATCTGCATCTAAAAGGAGTGACTTTTTTGGATGGTTACTTGTAAGAGTGGTGATTAGTTGTGAAGCAAGTAGGGCATATGAGTGTGTATACAAAAGACTATGGTTTCTAATAAAATCACTTGAGAGTTAGCGCCTGTCCTGTCGTTTCTGTGTCCTTACTGTTCTTGTTTTGTTCGCGTTTTTAACCTTTTAAAGTAGAAAGAGTGCAGGGATTCGTGGGGAAAGTTTCTCCCGATTTTCTTAACCTGCAACAGGCTACAAATTGATTCCAATGTGCACGTGTAAGTCGTGAGTTTCAGGAAGCCCGATGAACTAGACCTTGTGCACCCGGAGAGCTTGCCAAGCATAAAGGCTGGAAGTTTGTCCACACTGAACACCACTTTTGTCACGTACGACAAAAACCGTTTCCGCTCCGCATAGGTATACGTATACAAGGCGGATTCGCGAAAAACGAATTAAAAATCGCGCGAAAGTCGGAACATGGGAAACATATTCCCCGCCATGTTTAATGTGAGATTATATATATATATATATATATATATATATATATAGATATATATATTAGCGAGGAACGCAAATATATGTTTCAAGAAAAACATTTGTAATTTACGAGCAATAAATACTCGCCTTTTTTTTTTACTTTTGGAAATGGAGTAATAAGAGGATTTTCGCATGCTCCGAATTTCGTGCGATTTTCAGCTGGTTGTTCCGCGCTTCGGTTCCAGCCCTAATGCAAGCACGGAAGCGGTTCCATGGCAGATGCGAAAGGTTCGCTAAAGGCAGTCCCGACAGGTTCTATTCGATAAGGCGCCGAGGTTTTCCACATTACAAAACCACAAAAAGGACAAGATACAGAAACGTCGGGTCGCCGTGCCAATCGATTTAGCAAAGAGGCACGGAGTAGGAGTCGGCGAATCCACTTCTTCTTCTTCTTTTTTGCAACCGTTCCCAAATTTGCGGCAAGAAGTTGTGTTGTGTGTATTTGCTTTTTACGTACCTATGCTGTACGTGACGGATCGCGGGTCGCAGATACCACCTTGGACAGAACACCAGTGAACGTTTTCCGGAATAGAACGAATTTTAGGTTGCCTTCCTTCCCGAGCGTTCGTGGATAAGTTATACTTTATTTGCGCGACGAATTAAAAAAAAAAAAATCTATAGGTTTAATGGAGTGTCGGTATTTGTTTATTTCGTGGTGACAAGTTCAGCCAACAATCAATCCCCTCTCCCACCCCTTTCCATCTGGATGAGCATCGTACGGACGTGGTGATGCACGTTAAAGACCCCAAGCTACCAGTGGTACTGCACTTAATGTCTCATCTACAGCGGAGTCATCAGACGTCCCTTGGGGCTGACTTAATTCGCGCTTTGTAAACGAGCGCACAACACGATTATAGTATAAGTCAACAGTCAGTATGTCGAGGTGCTGATTTCACATTGAGTGCTTTTTGTTTCGTTGTTTTTAAAGCAAGTACGATCATTCTTGAAAGCTTTAAAGGAGACATGAAACGATTTTTCTACTTTCGCTAAATACAACTTCGAATAACTCCATGACGTTATTAACTAAATAAACTTGCCTTAGTGTTTCTTTCTAGGTAGTGCGAAAGGCAATGGCAAAACTACAAAAATTTGAGAAATACGCGCATCGTTTATGCCCTCAACTCGGAGCCAGAACAAGCGGCCACGTGGTCTGGTGCTTGTCCCATGCCGCCAACGTTAATCATGCCCACGCGCTGGGGTTGGCAACGTAGAAAACGCTTGCTGAGTTCCAGGCATTGTTAGAGTTGGGTTATTCTCATCACCGCAGGGGTTGGATACGAGCCACTACCTAAGTGTCCGCCGAGGCATTGATTGTTAAAAGCCGAAGCCGAGTGCTCACGCAGTTCTCCTGTCCAATTCTTGAGCCGCGCTCGACTGTCGTCAGGCGGGTGGTTTCGATCCCACAATTACGACATCAATCTTTGCGAAGGCAAGACTGAAGGAACTAGTCCCCTTTTATACTCGCAATTTCACCGCGACAAGGAAACTTCTTTATCGGTGACGGTCTGTGCAAGTATAGCTGGGCCAGTCTAGGACCAGTATACGGCTCTGCGAAGTCAGGAACATTCCGACCCGATATCGTTTCATGATCCCTTTAAGAGCTTTTGTTGTATACTAATGTTGTACTTGCGTGAAAACAAGATGTAGGCTAAGAAATAATGACGGCTGCTTTTTACAACTGAGCTATTTAAGTCATTACAGTTATTTGTTTCATTAACAATCACGTATCGACGCCGTATCATGGCGATGTTGCCACGCAGGCGAGCGGCGTCTGTGACTAGTATAGTTCAAAAAGAATGACAGGATTGTTTTCTTTTCCGTTGTTAAATATGATTTTTTTTTTATTTTTTATATTGGCAGCCAAGGTGTACGATTCGCTTAAACTTCCTATCGTAGACAAACGCGTGGCGCTGACGTCGCACCGCTGCTAAATGTTCATTAGCAGCGGCGCTTATGAATCCAAGAATTAGTCATTTCTTGGATTTAGTGACTTTGGCTAGGCGGCGCAAGCCGCCGCCCTATTAAAAGGGCTAAAGTGGCGAAGCGGGCGAGTCGGTTCATTACTTATACAATCTAAAAGCACTAACAAAGACGAGGACAAAAAAAAAAAAAGGCGAACAGGACGAGCGCTTGTCCTGTTCTCCTTCCTTTTTTGTCCTCGTCTTTATTAGCGCTTTTAAATTTTATAAATATTAAAAGGGTTCAGCCGTATCCATCCATCCATCCATCCATCCATGCTGTGTCACTGGCGCCGGCACGGCGCATGCGCCTGTGCTTCATTTCTCACAAGTATGGGCACTGCGCAAGCACAGTGCCCACATCTAGCTGAGATGTGCAAACGCGAGCTTGTTTGTAAGTTGGCGTAGGCTATAGAATGATATCGAGTTTTCATACTGTTCGAGAGTCGAAGTCCGATATGAGCGTATCTTACCAAAGTCCCGTTTGCAATACTTGCGAAGGTTGATCCTCTTGGTAGTCGTCTTGCACTTGGCACATTGTTCTGTGAAGATGGCGAGAAGTGGTGAGTCACGCAGGTGAAGACAAAACGACGTACTATATCGCGAACAGTAGGAGCGGGAACGCCGGAGCGCTTGGCCTGGCGTGGCCTTCGATACATGCTGCGCTATTTCGAGCCTGATGAAACCCTGGAGTGGAGAAGGGGCTGCGAAAGTGTGCGCTCATTTGTTAAGTTTACTCCGATGTGCACACCCTCTCCACTACGCTTTTTTATCATCCCATCCTCGAGGTGGCGCAACATGTATCGATGACCACGCGTTCCGGCGTTCCCGCTCAAACTGTTCACTGTAGTACCAAATACTTTAAATAGTTCCGTGCCTGTAAGGTCACAGTGATTTACACAAACCCTCCCCTCGCAAGTGCCTCCTAACGGCCCATCAGGCTTAGTCAAAACTGCCTAGGTAGAAAGCCGTAGTAAGAGGCATAGAGGACTGCCCCGCCCCTACCCAGAGACTTTCTCCGACAGCTGTCTCTCTCAAAGGCACTACGCGTATTAACCATATTAAAACAGATTCGTAACTAGAGATATATATTTAAAAAAAATAGATGTGTTACTTACCGGACCCGGATGACGTCATGAGGGAATGGTCGACTGTGGGTATTTCTGGAGATAAAAATAAAGGATTCAACATAAGTGCCACATTCAACATGCGTGCCACGTATACTGTGGCACACGGATGGAGAAAGGTAGTGCCACTATGTTTAACTAATACACAAAAGAAAGTAGAAGTTAGAACTGTTATAACTCCGTTCGCCCTTAAAGGGACACTGACAGGGTTTTTATAGTCGCCAAGGTTTTTATTTGTACATTACATATGAAAGCCCAACTACCCAGAACAGAATTTGCGGTTCGAAATTCGGTTTCTTTCCGCCCGAAAAGGGCCGATCGAGAACTGGCCGGATTGAGTTTCGCTCACTCCCCTTTCCGTGGTCACGGGCCGTTTTCTAACGTTTAGACACAACCACCAAATTTAATCAAAGTCGTAGGTCATCGAAGGCACGCACAAAATATTAAAAATCAAAAAGAGATATGATACTTTTTTTTTGGGCTTCTAAAAAGCTGCAAATGCGTTGTTTGGGGGGGGGGGGGGGGGGGGGGAAGTATCATGGCCACGTGACTTCCGTCCACCTCTCTCTCTCTCCTTTATATTTCTTCTTCCTCCCCAGTCCAGTTTCGGTTTCGAGCAGTTGCGTTTTTTTTACTTTATTAAAAATATACGTGACGCCCAGGCCCATAGCCAGGGGGGCGGTCCATGGAACCCGACCCCCCCCCCCCCCCCCCAAAAAAAAAAAAAAAAAAAAAAAAATCTTCCATTTTGCTGGGAATTCCTCTCCCCCCTCCCCCTCATACAGAATTTCGTCATGGGTGCCCCCCCCCCCCCCCCCCCCCCCCCCCCGAAACAAAATCCTGACTACGTGCCTGCGTGACGCTGTAGCAAAATATGATTGGGTAGTCTTCTGACACCATAATGAACTGCCTGGCAAAAAAATACAAAATAATTTTTGGGGAGTGTCAGTATCCAATTAAGCTGAGACTACAGCCAAAGCTACAAGCGCGAGCCAGCCCGCGCTCCTCGCTTTGATACCTGCATCTAGCGCGAGCGCTCGTTCTGCGGAAGAACGCTTCAATGCAGCGACCTCGTGCTCTCGTGTTTGTGGTATCGAGAGCAGTCACAGAGTATTAGCGGCAAGATGCTTCGGTGGCGCCCTCATTCGGTTACCTTTCGTGACGTCATTACCTTGTGAACAACAAGCTCGATGTTGTTTGTAATGAGCATTCTGGAAGCCTGAAATCATAGCGGTATCAAAGCAACACTGTCAACACCGTCAAAATTAAAGTTCTTGCATTCCTCTTATTTCCGTCGATGAGACATCCTTTGCCTAGTCGTGGGCCGACCACAGCGACTCTTTCAATCGCTCACGTCGCCAATGGTCATTGACAGAAAGAAAACGGCACAGAGGTCCTTCAGCTTTTCCGCCTCCAGCGCGAGCTGCCTTCTTGCGGTAACGCGTCTGCGCCTCGTGAGTTTCGAGCGTGCACGTGCAGCCAAAGCACCGCGGAAGGCAGCGAACGTGTGCTTGGCGCTGGCCGCTTCGGAAAGAAACGCCCTGTCGTTCTCACCTTCTCAGTGACTATAGAAAGGCGCCTTTTTTCATTCGCGTTTCTTGCGTAAGATAGAACCCCTAATTTGACAGCCGCGCTTGACCGCTAACACTACGTGTGGTCAGCCGCGCAACGCAAGGATCACTCATACTCTGTCACAGAACGCAACGCAAAATATTTTTCGTCAAAAACAAAATTGTACAGCTCATGGGAATACATTTTTCCCCCCGTTTCTCAGAACCCCGACCCTTGAAAAAAACTACAAAACAAAATATTAATTTAAGGCAAGCCGCAGCGATCGATACGGTTCAGAAAATTCACAGCGTTCGCACTTCGTGGAAGGCGTGTTCTGCAGCGTGAGCTGCCAATAAGTTTGTTTCGCAATACCGAGAGTCTTCGATCAACATTCGTTGAGTACGATAGCCAGACCAGACGCTTTGCGCCAGACGCGCTATTTGCTGCCTCATTTAGCACGCGGATGGAGACACCGCGCTGCCGGCGCGACACATCTAAGACGCGCAGCTTGGCCGCAAAAATTTTGCCTTGTCATTTGCCGGGGCACCGGATGATTGATTCCAATTTTTCCCCCCACCGCGATTCCAGAAAACCTCGAGCATCTCGAGTCTGCTCCTCGCTTTTCTGAGATTAAAAAAATAAAAACTGGAAGAAAAAAAAATAATAAGGGCAGAGGCAGAAAGAGAAGGGGACAGGGTGTCTTGGAGCGAGTGGGTGGGGTGGAGGTCTCACGGTGGGGCCAGCTTTAGAGGTGTTTACGGAGTCGTGTCATATCTTTGGGCTCTCCCTTAGGTGAAACTTGGCGGCGGGACAGTTGAGAAGAATGAGAGCAGACGGCTCTCCCCATCGCGATGTTGAAAGGAGTCCAAGATACCGGCGACGAGGCCACGGGGCCTCGAAAATCGAGATCACGCAGTATGAAATTTCAACGGCACCCTCCAGTGAGGGTCAGGAGAGGGGAAGAGGAAAAGGGGGGGGGGGGGGGGGGGGGGGGGGTAATGGTGCGGGACGACTGAGTGGTGGTGCCTCGAAAAGTGGTGGCGGTGACGATACTCTAGGTTTGAATTTCTGTTGGCTTTTTTATACTTGTTGGTTTGTTGCAACGACCGAGGGGACTCAGGAATTTCGAGATCGCCGATGGGGCATCTGTCTATGGGCTAGGTGCTGTGGGTTTATCGGGGCTGCTTTTCTGACCCGGAAGCTTTGTTAGGTTTTGGGGGTGTTGTAGCTACTGACTGACGCATTTGGATCCGCTCTCCAGCTGCCCAGCTTCAAGCGCGAGTGTGCAACCTCGACTGTCATCAACTGTTAGTGTGCTCTAGTAGTTGGCATGGTTGGATCATACGTGCAAGTAGAGAGACCATTGGCAACTCGGCGCGCTCGCATTTGAGGTAAACAGTCAAAACGCGTATCTACTGTCAGGGCACTCGAATTTATAAACTATAGTCTGTACTAACTTAGGACAGCGAGCGTCTACAATGTTAATTGAATATTCGAATCTCGTAACTTCTGGCAAAAAAAAGAAAAAAGAAAAAAGTTGCGGGCGGTAAAGGGATTTACAGAAAAGACGAATGGAAGCTTCGACAGTTCCGCGCGCTGTGAAAAACGCATTATTATTCGCTTTCAATTAACTTTGCATTGAACCGCTGTGAAGGTTACGACCGCAAAGTCGGCAATTGTAGACGTAAATCCTACCATTGCCGCAGTTGATAGGGAAAACGTTAAGCGATGGTATTACCGCGTTGTGAGAAACGCGCTCCCTAGCTCGTGGATGACCGGCTTCGGATAGACAATGCTTACTTACACCTTCCTGACGTGGAAGTATGAGGTAGGGCTCTTATATATCGCTCGCAGTTTACAAAATTAGATATACTCACACATCGCAGACCAAACATCGTACTGCTGTTTTAAGACGATCATCCAGATGGCAGCCATTTCGATAGAAGCTAGTCCGCCCACCATAGGCCGTGAAAGTTGCGTATAGAATGAGGAGGTAGACGTGTTCACACTGGTTTGGTGCTCCCTGCCTAAACAAATGGCTTGCACGTGACGGCATTGCATTGTACCAACGGTCATTTCTACGTGCCTTTGCAAAAGAAAACAAAAGTGCCTGGTGAGAAATGTGCGCTGTAGAAGGTGCGCGTGCAGCAATAAGGTCCTTCACAACGGCTGTTGATTTGTCGTCAGTGCAGGCTATGTACCTTAGCGAGCGTCATTAAGGGAGAATTGGGTCTGGGCACTCTGCCTTTCTTTAGGTTAGCCTCAGAACCCCTAGATTGATTGGCGTTAAAGTGAGCTCTGAATGCGGTCGTTCTGGAAAACGCTAGACCATCGTGCCGGAATACAGTGTTCGGGAAACTTTCTAACGCGTATGTGGTCGCGCTTCGTGCAGCTTTTGTCTCTCTCTTCTTGCTCTCCTCTTCATGCTTCGTTTGTATCATATATCTTGTCAAAAGGCGAAGGCTAGAGCACGGGTGAGCGAATAAGAGCGTCGGAGCGTTACCATTTTTTCTTGGCACATGTCCTCGCTAAGCTTCTATTCACCCGTTTGAGTTGCGAAAGCATCAAAAGACCTCGGTAACTGTGTCGTCCTCTGTCTGTACGAAGGACAGTCTGTGACCTCAGTTCTGAGCTTTCACTCTTGACGGAAGGCCAAATAGATAAGCGAATAAAACAAGCATAACGACGCGGAGAGCTCAAGTCCACAAAGAAAATCTGTGGTAACAGATTGTTATTTTACCAAGACCGAGCTTCCACGGAGGAATTGCCGTGTCCTTGCGATCCAGATTCAGAGGTTAGGACAGCAAAGAATCCACATCTAAAACTGACGATTCCGCCCTCTTGAGTTCAAATGGTTAAAGACGAATGTCTGCTCATGCTTTAGTCCCATCGGCGCCGTGGCATATAATGTGAGCCAAACTATGTGTAAAGCACAACCATAACTTGTTGCCTCTGAGCTGAAAAGAAATCTTTGATCGTGACGTCACCACCGCGTACCCACTGGAACGCGTACCCAACGGAACGCGTACCCAACGGAACGCGTACCCAACGGAACGCGTACCCAACGGAACGCGTATCCATTGGCGCGTTCAGTAGCGGCCCCGGAGTCAAGGAGTCACTGACTCCTTCCACTGGACGGCCAAAAGTCACTTCCGGTGCACGTAACTCCGGGGCTTCGGAGTCAAGCTCCGAAGCACCAAGTCCGGAGACGGTGCACGTAGAGTCAAAGGAGCTAAACTGGCGTAATTTCCTGAATGGTGACGATTTCCGGCGCTAAAAGAGGAAAAAAACAAACAATATGGCGGGATAAGCTGCTTCGGTTCTGTCGCGGGTGCGCGGTTTGCTCGCTTTTGTTAATGAAAAGTGTTCAAGGTAAGACGAATAACGCGTTCGAATATCTTTTTCAGGTAAGGCTCTTTCGGAAAATGCATTGGACCGTATTTTGTTTGGTTTGAATATGCTAATAAACAACGCAAACGTTCATTTGACGCTGTGTCTTGATCACCGTTGCACGGAAACTCGGTAATACTGACGATAGTCCTGTCCGCGCTCAACAGAGCAAAACAGGGTATGAACGTGACTTTGGAAGCCGGTTGGACACTCACGCAGAGCATGATACCGATTAATGTTTTGTTTGCGTAGCTAAATCGGGGTGCACGTTGGCTGAGGCTCGCTTCGGCCGACAAAACCTTGATCGCCGAGCGCGGCTGAACTTCCCGTGTTATACGAATACTATACGAATACATCTTATAGGAAGTTCGTTACGAAGGGCAGAACAAACTTATGGCCGTATAAAAGTATCGCAACCGGCGGGGTAGATTCGCTGAGCTCTGTATTTTGCGTGTGCTGACGACGTTTTTTGTGGCTTTTATAACAGTAGCTGCCTTTGCACCGCCAAGCGAAGGGCTCGATCGCGTTGCATCGCTTCGAACAGCAGCGCTGATGCGTACAATCACCCGCTTTTTCTTCAATGACCTTGTAAAGACTTCTTCAATACCGGCGTCAAATAAAAGCGATCGTGCTCGCCATCGTCTGCCTCCAGTTTATTCGGAGACCTTCTGTCACAGGGGAGGAAGCGGAAGTTGCGTAGAAGCAGGTTTGGAGCCGCGGGTTTTTTTGCCGTTCAGTAGGCGCTCCGATGTCTCCGACTCGAGGCACTCCGTTCGGAGGCAAAAGAGGCGCTACTGAACGCGCCTTTAAAATGCGTTCCACAGCCAACAGACCAAGGTGGCAGAACGTAGAAGGCGTTTATTTTTATGGTTCATATTCTAGTGGTTCCTGCTTACTAATGGTCGAAATCCTGGACAGTAGAACTACAGTGGCTGTTCCAGAAAGGTTAGGTAAACAACGGCTGGAGTGGAGACGGCCAGCGCTCTCGCCCGCGTCGCTAAATGGCAGCGTGCCGCCATCTTTCCGACAAAGTGCACGCCAGACGCCGGATTGCGCGGTTGTAGTCGTCCGAATCAAAAGTATACCTGAGAAGATGTAAAGGTATGCGACATGAATATAGCAAGCATGGTTGACTCCCGCGTTTCATTCGAATGCACCAACGACGGTGTGGCAGTCATGCTTCCTCCCCTCCCACAAAAGTGACATCCACTTCACGTAATGTTGCGTGTTTATACGAAAAACGAAGTAGTGATAATTTACGCTTCGTTTTCGGCACACTTGCGCTCTTCAGCCCTATTGGAATAGAGCCGTCATCACTTTTGGCGAGGTGCACGACTCTAGATATTGCAGCACGTTTTGCGAGAGGACGCCTGAAGCGAGTACCACGTCACGATAGGCTGGCTTCTGGTACTGCTAAGATGGCGGCCTCTAGGCTTCAACAGGAAGGCGGAGCTCTGCACCGGAAGTGCACCGAAGCGTCAGCGTCACACGGTCCTATGTATACTCACTGATGCAGGGCGCAATGGGCGACCGGCTCTGTTGGTACCCTTTGGCGCAGCGGTTGCACGTGATGCCCGTTACGCCGTCCTTGCACGGACACTGGCCGGTCGTCTGGTTACAGGTCCGCCCAGACGCTCCCACGGGGGTGACAGTCGCACGCTGCGTGAAGAAAAAACAAACAAATTAGAAACGACCTTTATTTAAGGAATCTGATAGCTGCGCCATTTGTGTCAAACTCAACCAAAATGCTTACCCCTCTACATCCTGCTGCATTTCACTAAATTGTGAAGAATTAGCGCCAATATGGCGCCAAAAGCCCATTTCTTTTTTCATTATACAAAAGCCATCAATTCAGGCGTTGCTACACTGCCTGATTTTGACGGCACGCTTGCGCGAGTTATGATAAATTTCGCTTAGCTTAAAGTAGGATTTTATTCTATCTTCCTGTTGAACACAATGAAATAACCAGGCGTTTCGCCAAATCTCTGTTCCAGGTATGTTCGGGCGCTGTAATGAGCGCCGTTGAGTGCGCATCTCACCGCGCACGGGGGGCACTGCAGAGAAGCTAACACAGCGGAATTGACATGGTGATTTTGTGTTCGTCGCTTCGCCGCAGCTCAGCCTGCTGTTAAGGGGTAAAACACTCCTCCAGGGAGGAATGGTGTCCGACCGCGCGTCCAATATTAAAAAAAAAAAAAAAAAAAATAGCAACAACAAAAGAAGTAAAGCGTAAACCTTTGTGAATCGTGATGTGACAACATATACGTGGTAAGAAAATTTGCGAAATAAAACTACGGTTAGTTTATATGGTAGACTGCGACATTCTGACAAGTTGCGTGCACGGTAAATCATAGCTCGTGGTGTCTTTTTTTTTTTTGTCTCCTTCAAATTAGAGATTTAGGGTTGGATACTTCGGACTTGGTTATCAGAAAAGGGTTGACCACGTGTAGCTGGGCCTCGCTGTGTTTATTTTTCGTGTTTTGTGTTTAGTTAACATCCATAAATTGATCCCCAACTATTCGTAAAGTGGACGCAGTCGAGAAGGTTTTGAAATTAAAATGAAGTTTAGACTTTTTCCGGTAAAAGTACTCACTCTTCTTTCCTCCCATTTCGTGGAGCAGTTTCGAGATCGTAAAAATCGTTCACGGACAACTTTAGCCGTCCTGACATTTTTACGATCCCTTTTCCTCCTGGGAGAACCAAGGAGGGAAGAGCCAGACTTTCCGCTTTATCTGCATTCTTCCGGTACACGTCAAAACCGAGGCTCTCCCCCAAAAAATCTGCCGAAGGTTTTAGACCATGTGTTCCAAACAGAAACCCCGAACTATAAGAGCACTGTGGCGACATTAACTAGTGTGTATTCCCTGTTCAGAACGCCCCCCCCCCCCCCCCCCCCCCATTTCGCAGTTACCGAGAGTTAGTTATTATTTCACCTGTTTCGTTTATTGTGTTTTAGTTGCAGCTTAAACGCCCCGGTTTGTCTCACCGGTTTATTACAATCACGCCCAAATGAAAGGGGTCATGGACCGGTATCGGGTTGCAGTGTTCTTGACTTTACAGGGGCGTGATGGTCCTAGTCTGGCCCAAGTATACTCGCACGAACCGCCACTGAATCAGAAGCTTCTTGGTCGCGGTTAAATTGCGAGGATAAAGGGGGACTATATTTCATTCAGTCTTGCCTTTGCCAAGCTTGATGACGGAATTGTGGGATCGAAACCACTCGCCTGACGACATTCGAGCGCGGCTCATGTAAAAGAAATTTGGGGTGCATGCATGTTTATACAGCCTAGAACTTAGCTACAATTGAAAACGAGCGTGTTGGTTAACAGATACAAAACTTGAAAGTATAAAACAGAGAGGACGAGGACGGGAACAGGACATCTTTCGTTTAGCAACAACATAGAATGGCTCAACGATAAAACCGCCCCCCAAGGGTCTCAACGTTCTTAAAGGGGGAAAGGAGATACTAGTTATAAAGGAGAGGGAATACACTAAATATAAAAGTTTGAGAAGCGCATTCCTAATCTAGTTATCTCTGATTACTTAGAATTCGACCTTTGTCATTGTCAGTGATAATGCAGAATTATTCTTGTTTGCAGTCCAAAAGGAAAATGTACTATAAATATAAGAGTTTAAAAAGCTGTCACGACGAGGTGTCAGTAATCTAGTCATCTCTGGTGTTAAGAATTCGACCTCTGGCTTTGTCAATGATAATGAAGGTGCAGAAATGCTGTTGTTTACAGTCCCCGTGGCAAATGATTCAATGATTTCTCTCCCAAATCTGTTGTTATGAGACCCTTGGGGGGCGGTTTTATCGTTGTGTCATTCTATGTTGTTGCTAAATGAAAGATGTCCTGTTTCCGTCCTCGTCCTCTCTGTTTTATACTTTCAAGTTTTTGTAGAACTTAGCCTGCCTCGACGGATGAATTGTCTCCCAGCTGTAAATGAGAAATTTAGCCAGTGCAGCACAAACCGCTAGCCTAGAATCTTTAACGTGTATCACGCAGTAGTGATTCACGACCGCACGCCGGTACGATGCTCTTCCAGATCGAAACGTGCAGGGGTGGGGATTGAACCCAGGATCCCTGGGTTCTGCAGCGCGAGCTTTCGCTCCACGTGCACCCAACTAACGTGCGCTAAAAAAAAAAAAGTTTTAGTTTATATTTAGACACAGCCGGATGCTGCAAGTGCGAGCATGTGGCATTGAACAGTGCTTGCACTGCACGAGCGCGCGTGCGTGGCAGGAATGCTGAAAGCCCAGAGATCGCGCTTGTAGCATTGGCTGGATGGCGCATAGCCGCTTTCCGAGCAGGGCGCAAATGGAGCCACCGGAAGTTTGATGCTTGTACCGGAAGTCGGGCGTCTGCTGGGATTCCTAGTGCATTCAGTCAATGTTTTGGTCCGTACTTTCAGGTGTCTTTGAGTGGGTTTTAATAATCATGCTCCGAATTAAATCCCGAGACTGAGGCATTTAAACTTGGGGCATATGCACACTTGATCAACTAGAATCTCAAAACGTTTACATTGAGTGGCTTCCCATGATACTTCTCGGGTCTGCATGCGTTCTTACTGCGCAACAAGCAGGCTCTCTTGAGGTGACAAGCGGAAATCTAGCGCCCTCGACGCTTTTCGAACCAGCACTCGAAAGGGTTACAAAGCCTGCCAAGCGCTCACTTCCCGGACAAGCCGCTTACTTCCTGTGGCGCCACGCATGTTTGCTGAATGCCTGCGTCAGTATAGCCCACTCGGCCACCGATCTCCCTCCCGCGGCTCATGGATTGGACACGAGAACTGCGTGAGTACTCGACTTCGGCTCGTAACAATCGATGCCTCGGCCGACATTCGGGTAGTGGCCCGTGCCCAACCACTGCAGTGATGAGACACCGAATAGCCGAACTCTGCGAATGCCTGGAGCTCAATACGCGTTTTCTACTTTGTCGACTCCAGCGCGTGTCCATGATTAACGTTGGCGGCATAGGGTAGGCACCAGGCCACGTGGCCACTTGTTATGGTTCCGCGTTGAGGGGATGAACGATGCTCATATTTCTCGCATTTATTTGCCGACTGCCATTGCTCAGACAGAAAAACTGAGTCAAGTTTCTTCGGTGTTTGACGTTAGGGAGTAATTCTGAGTAGTATTTAGAGAAAGTAAAAATATCGTTTCATGAACCCTTTAAAACGCAAACCAATTTTTCCATTATGTCTCAAAGACGTGTCTGAAGGCTTGTTTGGTTGGGGTTCCTGATATAAAGTGTTAGTAGTAACAATATGCGACGAAAGTTACTGCATTGAGCTGGAAAAGGCGCGCGCGCGTAAAAATAATAATAAAAAAAAAAAATAGAACGACTGTAGTGTAAGTTATTAACGCGAACGGATAGCCTTGGTCGGCGCTACCGCTGCACGAACGCTGATTCAGTCGAAGCACTTACAAGAGCGAGCTCGCACTTGAAGTCTTTACTGTTGTCATTGTCTAGGTAAAAGTGGCATGAAGTACAGTATGAACAGTTTTTTTTTTGCGCGTGAATGAACTCAAACTCTTGCGAAGACAGTGTTGGGAAATGCTTTAAGTACATTGTACTTAAAGTACTACTTCAAGTAGGTTTAAAAAACTTGCACTTTATTTGAAGTACATTATCTGAGTATGTACTTGTACTTTACTTAAAGTATATTTTTCTGGTACTTTCTGAGGCAAGCACAATTCCAGACTTCAAGGTACATTCCCCAAACTTGGTTTTCTTAAATTTGTATCACGAATTGATGCTTTGTCAATTCCGAATAAATACTGGGAGGGATATTCTACCCTGACCAGAAACGGGAGCTGATGACTCATCCCTCCGTTTCTTCTGGGGGCGGCTTTCCCGTAGCTTTTTGAACTCTCGCTATTTCTCGGTCGGTCAGCGCAAGCGAGGAGGTTTAAAATATTAGTAGAGCAAAATTAATCATAATGTAGCACCTGAGACTGTAGTGCGGAAAAATTGAATTTTCAAGTCAAAGAAAAAGGACAACAGAGGAGAACGTCACAATGTTTTGAGACATACTCTTTTCTCTTTTCCTTCAACTTCAAAGTTCCTTAATTGTTTCGCACCCCAACCTCAGGTGTCACATTATGATTAGTTATCACCAACTCGCTTGCACACTTACTGTTTGTTTTTTCGTTAACGAGACGACACGACGAGAGAATTGCAGGCGAAGGCTACGGGGCTGACGTCATGCTCTCTCCTTGTACATTTATTTAACCCCCTTGGGTGCAAAAATCTATAGTGCAAGCGGCACCAAATTCAGAAGAGGGACTTCTAAATTTGGCTTTATTCCCCAAAATAACTACTCTGTGGCCACTTGACTTCATTCAATATTCGCCGCTGTTTTTGAAAATAGGTCGTCCGCCCCTTATTACCCCTGGGCAATGCATACCAATAAAAAGAAATCATTGTACAGGGGAATGAAAGGGCATCATTAAATATTGTGTTATAATAATTCTACTTTGCTTTGAAAGTACACTGTATTTATAGTACTTTACTTCAAGTACATTGCACCCAGTGTACTTATTACTCTACTTGAAGTACATAACGTCTCATTTACTTTGTACTTTACTTCAAGTACATTTTAGATGTACATTACCCAACACTGTGTGAAGATTACACGTGCACGAAGGTTACAAATGGCTAGCGCGTCGCAACGTTTATTCTTTTTTGTAGAAAGCGAAACAGAAAACTGCACACTGGTTTTAACATTTGCCCCTTTTCTTGCACAAAAGTTTCATCGTTAGCCTTAGGGCGTAAATACTAAATCGATAATCCTTTAAGGCTATGGTACCCGTTTGCTGGATTATTCTAGGTCATGGGAGGGTGATACTAAGGTAAGCAATGTTGACCCTTCCATCTTTTTTTGTTTTTCCGGGAGGAGAAAAGGGGAAGGGGCTGTTTTTTGTTTTGTTTTGTTTGTAGCTCGTTTGTTTGACAGTTCTAGGAGGAAGTGTACCGTAAAGACTGGGGAACGGTTTTCCGGATTTTTCTGTTTAGTCTCAAGTGCGTAACGACGGCTGATATGTGAGCAGAAATAATAAAATCACAAGAAGCGTACAGCGTGTCATCAAGTTTAACGTAATGCGTGGGCGGACGCCACCGGCCAGGTATATACCGTGCACCGATCCCGGCGAGCGCTCTTCACAAAATGCAATTCGCTCACTCGCTTAGGCGAAGGATACGATGGACGCCGTAACTTCAAATTTAGGACTCTCTAGCTGGGACCGCTTCGCGTCGCGGAGTTCTTTGCTGGTCCCACGGGGCTCGTCCCCGACCGCTTCCGTCCGGGCATTGACCTGCGAATGTGTTCCTGGTGCTTCGTCCTGGACGCTGTAGCGTTTTACAAGAAGCGGCACCGTAAACAGCGACTGCCTCCAAGTGCAGATACTTGTTGAGTTGATAACGGTGTGCCTTAGCTGCGTCGTTCTCGTAACGCCCTGTAAACCCGCGGCGCTTTTCTTTTCTTTTTTTTTTTTCTGCTCCACTAATTTGTTTTTGTTTTTCTTGCGTATACATAACATTGGGAAGTCTTCCAAAGTGGAGTTCGAGCTTTGCCCCTGGTCCGCCTTCCCTTCAGAAGTGCACAGCCTCGCTGGTTGTCTAGAGGTAGGTATATATATATCGTTATGGGGAAGCTATCAGCTCTACACAAGTTCAGTGAAGTATACGTTAGGAACGACGGGAGAGAAAAAAAGCAGTCCTGTGTTAATTGGCCCCGTAAGTGCGACGTCACCGCTCCTAACAAACCGTTGCTAGGGGCGTTGTTATGGACGAATACTTGGGACTGGATTTCGCTCCGAAAGAACGATCGGTGAAAATTCGGATATGGTGTTTAAACGTCTATAAGAATAGATGGAGAGAGCCTAGATTTCAATTACCACGACTGAAGTTTGCCGAGAATCGGCTGTTTGTGAAATATTTGCGATTACAACTTCTGGTCTTCGAGACGTCTCGAGATGCCTGCAGCAGGCGACAAACTCCTGACGAACGCACACGGAATGACTGAAGTATGCGGGCCGCCACGGTTTAAATAGTTTGAACAATGATAGGATTTTGTTTTTGTATTTTTTTGGAACATGGCAGGCTAAAGAAAACTTACCAGGTTTATAAATACGAATTGTATTTCCGTGGGATACGATACTGTGTGACGAGAATCACCACGCGCATGGAGATCTGCTAAAAATACAGCGAGAAAAATCATCTGTTTAGAACATGATATCTGAGCAGCATCGGGCCCTCTTTTTAATTTTGCAGTTGGCGTGCGTCGTAACGAAGGAGCGATTATTGTGACTCTAACATGAGCAGCTTGAGACCCCAGAAATCGTTTTTCAAGGGCGCAATATGAGTGTGTTTTGTACCTGCTTGTAATCACAGAGAGAAAATATCCTACTGATACTTCAGTTTTAAGTAAGACCCAGAATTGCGAAGGAGCTGGGTAATAACATGGGGTAAGTTATATTGCTGCGTGCATGACCAAGAAGGAAAGCTTCTCCTTACATCTAGAAGATTCGCGTTTATTCTTACCCCGAGTGTGAAAGATCAGAAGGCCAGAATGACCTTGCCTAGTCAGTCTCGAACATTCTAGGTCAAACGTTTGAGATGCCGTGTGTAGTAGATAAGAAGTCGAGCGTGAGCTTTGCAGACTCACTCAGATTCTCCCAATGGCGAGGCACATTCACCTTCGCTCCAGGCAGCTGGCACGCCGACGCCGCGACGGACCCTGCTGCTGTTTCCACACATTCCTTCTCTTGTTTCTGGCACAAGTTCGCCGATTGAACCTTCATTTGCAATTTACGCTCGTTGAGCCTTTTCCATCCGCGACGATTTTGGGGGGGATTTGCGGGGTAAAGAGGAAAGCGTTCCTTCGCGGTCATGCACGCGTCCACACACACACATACACACACACACACACATATATATATATATATATATATATATATATATATATATATATATATATATATATATATATATATATATATATATATATATATATAATTTACTCTATGTTACGGACAATTGGTTTTTTTTTTCTTCACACATATATGCACTGAAGCAACTGTGCTGTCAGAAATTCTCGAAACGTGTGCTGGCCTGCACTTCGACCTTGATGCACTTCACGTCGTCGTCGTACGTGATTCGGGTTCACAGTGCGTTCACCTCAAATATTGCGGAAGAGAGCTCTACGTGAAAGCGTTCGCGCGCTCGTGCACCTCAAGTCTCGATCAAAGCTGTGCCCAGGCACTTTTCACTTCCGAAATCCCACAGAAAGTTGATCCCGAGAATAGAAATGTCGTCGAACGTCACCAACTTGATTCAACACAGTAGCGTATACCCACTCAGAAAGAGCCACAGTACCCGCGAAGACCGTGTCGTATTCTAGCAAGGCAAAACCGGTTGTGAAACATTATTACGGGCTTTCGTCAACGCTTTATGGTACTGAGACCATAGAGAAAGTCTTCACGATTAGATATTGAGAAGTCACAGTGCTTACAAAAAAAGTATTAACTTTTTTATCAGACAATATCTAACCTCATGTCGAGCCTCCATGCATTTGTCCATAACAACGGCCTTAGCAACGGTTTGTTTGGAGCGGAGCGCCACGTTGTGACGTCATCACTTACGGGGGTCGATCCACATGATCCACAGTACTGTCACAGCGTTCAGACATCATCGAAACCCGTGTACAAGAAGCAGACGAACATGCGCTCCGCATTGGCTCCGCTCTCACGAGCACGCACCTCACAGTTCTCTCTGCGACGAACGGCTAGGCGCGTCAGCGTCGCCGCCAACGCATCTTTCAGCGTCTTACAACAAGCGCGACGCTACAGCACGCGGCGACGCCAAGGCATCGCGTCTGCCGCTTTTGCGGCGTGCTCTCGTCGAGTTTCAGCGCGTTTGCCACTTAAGAAATGCTCAGGGATCCACTAACGAGGACGTATGTCCTCGCTAGTGGATCCCTGAGGTGCAGACGAGTTGGTGAATATTAACCATGTTGAATTAACCTGAGATTGGGGTGGAGAAGGACCATCAAAACGTCGAAGAGACAGAAAATAAAGAGGACGACGGCCCAAACTCAGCTCTTCTCTATACATAGTCTCAGGTCAATTCAACATGATTAACATACTCAGTGTTTTATATTAATTTGGACATCTCATACGTTGCCAGCGGCACTCAGTGTTTTATGTGAAACGTCTCTTTTTGGCTTTTGCTGCTAACAACGTAGTTCTCAGTAGTATTCATCTTGTACAGGAAACGTCTTAACTAAAAAAGTGTAGTATGTGGGATTGTATGACGGTATTTGGACTAACGCCCGTTTTGCTCTACCCTATGCTCAAAAGAGTAATTGGCATAGATGTTGTTTACTTCTGAATGACGAAATCGTATTTTGAGAATAGGCTACATTGCTGAGTGATTCTCTGGTCCTGTCGAATACATAAACATTTTATGATGGAGTGCTGGGAATCTAGTGAAACGTCAATGGACAATTAGTATTCAGATATACACCAAGAAACTAGTAAGCTTTACATTTGGCATATGCTCGAGGTATTAAACATTTTGGGATCCAAAAACCCTACGTTTTCGCTAAAACCCTCTCTCCCCTCTCCCTCCCCCCCCCCCCCCCCCCCCAAAAAAAAAAAAAGAAAAGAAGAAAAAAGAATAGCTCATTTGTGCACACTCTATAAAAATCCCGTGCGTCCACTTTCCCACACAACACTCGGAGAGCCAATCACCGCAACTTACGGAGGCATCTCAGCGAATAACGATGCCGAAACATCTGTTCGGACCAAAAAACGCAGCGAATGACGATGCCGAAACATCTGTTTAGACGAAAAAACGCAAACAAAACGCAAAAAATAAAACTTCTGTTTAGACCAAAAAACGCAGATGTTTCGGCATCGTCATTCGCTGAGCTGCCTCCGTAAGTTGCGCTGATTAGCTCTCCGAGTGTTGTGCGGGGAAGTGGACGCGCGGGATTTTTTTTAGAGTGCAGGCGAAAAGATACATAAAAAACACACAGACCAGCACTCTAAACATGCTGCTGTATTTCTCGTTAGGGTCTAGGAATCACAGTTGTTCTATCCACACCAACTTAGCCTATAAACAAGAGAGAGAGAGGGAGAGAGAAAAACAAACAAAAAGACGCATAGATTTTGCAGCTAGTACCATCAGTATGGCCTAAGAATCGGCTTATGCAAAACCACAATCTCTTACCAAGAGCCAATACTTTGGTTTTCCACGGCTTTCATCGATCTCCGCCCGGCCACATCGGAAAAGACACATCGGCACGCGGGAAGAGAGAAAGCAAAGTCGCGGCAAAATGTCCCTAAGTGAGGGAGCCAAGGGGAGCGAGCGGGGGCGGGCTCCCATGAGTGGGCACGCGACGGTGGCGCTTTTCGCAAAGTGGCCCGGATATTATATTTTCCTAAGGGAGACGAAGTGGTCTCCGAGGTGGCGAATATACGGTGTATACACGGGCCTGGGCTGCTCATATGTCCCGCAGTCGCTGCTACGCTATTTATCAAGCAGCCCCGAAATCTCCTTTTTCTGTTTGTTTATTTTACCGGGTGCCGATCTGTCAATTTATTTGGCGAAACTCGAAAGGTTCGTCTACTCTAAGCTGATATTGCTCTCTCTGCAGTGACGCGGTGTTAGGGAAGATGCGTCTAGGTGTTCGCTGTATCGGTACAGATGGTGAAATAACGAAGTGAGTGGTCGTATACGGGATGTAAATCTGGAGTTTTCTGGACGTCGAGAATATTTTTAATCACCATTGATCGTGTAAAAAAAAAAAAAAAAAAAAAACTTCGCGTATATTCCATACAAAACAAAAACAACTGAAGTGTGAAACCGGGCTTATGTGTCGCCTATATATATATATATATATATATATATTTTTTTTTTATGGCTTTCCATACTTCACGTAACAAAAGCTAGAAAGTTTCAGGAATTTGTCTCTAAATAAGCTCCCTAGCTTCTATAAATGTGCCGAGTGTACCGGTTGATTCTCGTGTTACTGTACAACCATTTTGTTAGAACTGATTAACCGTCTTCGCACTTGAATACTGGAACTACCGTCAAATAATATATTATTACAAGCAACAATCACATCATGTTTCTTAAACTTATCTAAAACCGAAGATTATATATGTACATCTCAAGTGCTTAAATAGTTTGTTTCGTAGAAG